>NW_003852801.1:29581-47835 GCF_000181295.1 Otolemur garnettii
TAACGTTGAGGTCATTATTGGTGGAGTCAAGATATATAAAACTAGATCAGTGAAAGCCATAATGGGTTTCAACAGGGAATAGAGAGGGGTAGGAGGGAAAAGGAATTCATTGAACAATTTTTATGTTTTTTTCTGTAAACAGGAGAAGTAGTGGGTAGTAGGGGTAGCAGGAGGATGTATATAAGGTTCAGGTTTTATTGTGTGTGTTTGCTTTAAAGACTAGAGCTAATCTAATAAGATTTTATGCTGAAACAAGTGATCTAATAGGGAGAAAATATTAATGATGAAGGAGAGGATAAAGACGATTATTTACAAGGAATTCTTGAAGAAGCAACTTTTGGTAACAGTTTGTGACATTCATCTGAAGTTTCTGAAGGGAATTCAGAAAATATGAACACGGCATGGTACATTAAGTAGAAATTCTTTTCTGGTTATTTTTATTTTCTCAGTGAATTGGGAAGTGTGTTCTTCAGCTGAGATTGAGAAAGAAAGAAAGATGTCCTTGGGATTAAGTAGAAGAATTGAAGGTATAAAATAATCTTTTTAGAATAGTAGTGGATACAAGAGATAAAATAAATATTGTAGGATTATAGAGCAGCACTAAGAGCCCATTTCAAATTAGTAACCATAAAATTAAAGTGAGATCCCTCAGACTAGTAATTTTTTTCCCCTCTCCCAGCCACATTCAGCTGCTCAGCTGAGGTCAGCAAGTGAACAGAGAACGGATTTAATAAATTTTTCCACTCAATTACGACAAAGGGAGATGAGTGCAGGAATGTTAGGGATATAAAGTAATTAAATAGATGAGTAAGAGGAAGCCATAACATAAGATCAAGTGTAGAGGTGGTAAAGTCAATTAGATTTATGGTTTAGCGAGATAATAACAGATGTAGAGAAAGGACAGTGATGTTCAGAGACTTGGGCTTAATACCTAAAATGTAGAAATACATTTTTCTTTTGTTGTAATGAAGAAGCTGTGTATATGCCAATAGCTATAAATGGCTGAGGTTTTGTGAAAACATGACCATAGAGGAATGGGTGACAAATGATAGTAAAGTCTGGCTATTACAAAGATTCTTTTAGAGATGTCAAAATTATTATTATTATTTGAGATAGTCTCACTCTGTTTCCCTAGGTTGAGTAATATGGCATCATAGCTCACAGCAACCTGCAACTCTTGGGCTCAACCAATCCTCTTGCCTCAGCCTCCAGGTAGCTGGGACTGTAGGCACTGCCACATGCCTCTAGTTGTTCTATTTTTAGTAGAGACCAGGTCTCTCGTTTTGCTCAAGGTAATCTTGAACTCCTGAGCTCAAGCAATCCACCTGTCTTATTTTCCTGGAGTGCTAGAATTACAGGTGTGAGCCATTGTGCCTGACCTACAGATGTTGAATTACTAAGATTATGACAGGTATATTATTGTAGCATGAGTCCCATAGTTGTGTGAACCAATATCCATAATAAATCTCATTTTATAATTCTCTCATTGCCTCTGTTTCTCTGAAGGACCCTAACACACCCAACTGTGTAACAGGTTTACGGATATTAACACAATTTTTTTGAAATTGGTTAACAACACTATCTTGTTGCTCTGAAAACTCAACACAAGCTTCTAACTAGTGTGCAAAGATGATTGTCCTGTTTCCTGCCTCACACCCACATTCAAGCTCATACGAATTAGAGAAAGGAAAGGAAAGGTAAGACATGCTATTTATTTAATTTTAGAAGAATTGAATGGGAATTACAATTATCTATTTTTTAACACCTGTTTGCCTAAATTAGTCACCTGACTTTATTTACTTGCGAGGATAAACAACATAATATAATCTCCAAACAAACAGAGATAAGCACACATTAAACTAGGGTGTTCTGTTTGTAAGGTAAAAAAAAAAAAAATAGAATGGATTTCGTGAGATATCTAGAATGATTTCTGCAACTGTTTCATTACAATAGAAATACAACTCTATAAGGGTTAGAGAAGTTAGAAGAGGAAGTGAGATAGAGAGTTCAGGCATTTTCCATAAAAAGTATAGCAAAAAAAATGAGAGAATAACTGAAGAAAAACACCGGATCAATTAAGAATGTGCATTGTAATTGCTTTTCTTGCTTTTTAATTTGATATTTAATATATTATTGGTCATATGAGTATGCTGATAACAATGATTCCCTAGCACAGGAGAAATCGATGGTCCAGAAGATGAAGGCAGTCCCCAGCAAAGGATTAACCTTGGTCAAAATAGTTCTGGCACCTTGCCCCACTTCTTGGAAAGTAACTACTTAGCTTTTGGACTGTCCTGCCCAATCAGGGTGTCTTTGCTTATCTGAGGCCCTTAGATTGTGCCAGATACTTTATGCTAACATTGTAATTTATGGTGGGATCTTAGATAACTTAATATTAGTGTGACCCCTGGAGGGGGCTGGAGATTAAAGACAGCCATATGGACAGTCCTCTATGTTTATGTGACTAATAGGTGGGGTTTGCTGGTTGGCAGTACTCTGCACATTCTTGTCCTTTATCATTGCTGACAGAAATAAACAGTGTCCACATAACCCCACTGAGGTCCCACTGCAAGTGTTAGATCTGATCTCTCCTTTACCCTGTCGTGTGCACCGCTTCCTTTTGCTGAGTTTCATTTATATCCTTTCACTGATATAAACCTAGCTATAAGGATGATCTTTCTGAGTTCTATGAATTCTTCTAGAAAATTACTGAGCTTGAGGATGGTCTTGGGGACTTCCAAGGGACTAGTCCTGCTTCTAGACAAAAACTGTTGTGTGATTTTCAGGCCTGACCAGAGGCAATTACAAAGAAAATATGTGGCAACTTTAATGGGGGAAAACTGCCTCCCCCTCCAGACTCGGTGCATAGCAGTGCATTTCAGTCCCGGGAGTTTCAGTCAGGATTCAGGGGCTTCTGGCCATCTCTGCTCTTTCCTATGCCTGTATTCCTGAACTAAGCGCCTTTTATGGTCTCTTTATCAGGAAACCTAGAAGACACTTAGCACTCTGGCTCAGTAGCTAATTATTTTACAATCTAGCCCTTTCTTCCTTTTTTGTTTTTTCCTTCTTTTAGCTCCCAGGTCCATTAGACTGCAAGAACCCTTCTCTCAGCTAACCAATTCCAGTCTCTTCCTTCCTGAAAGAGAGAAAACCATCGTGTAAGTGGTCGGGGAGACAAATAAGACATGGTTTTTCAAATCTTGGTCTCTTCTGTATAAACTGTATGCCTTAGAAAAAGTCACATACATTTCTGTGTCTTTGTTACGTCATTTGAAAACATTGACACTAAATTCACAATTTAGGGAGAATGAAGAACCCAGGTGACATCTACCCACACTTCTTGGGGGTATCCATTTTTATATACTATGTTCTTGGCAAACACTACACATCCCCTGAAATTGTGGCACATGGGAAGACATATTAAAGAAGCCATAGTCTATCCCCTACATCGAGACGGTTGATAAAGCTGCAATTTGTATTTTTAAAAAACAACTATATTAAAGACCAAACTAAAAATAACTTTTTCTAATACCCACTCAAATCTCCTAGATGATGTTTCTGAATTCATTTTAACAATTTTTCTGTAACCATAAACTGTCTTAATTTCTTAGTATTATAAATGATTTTCTGATGAACTTGATATACGTAAAGCTTCCAAACTATTTACATTATTTCCCTATGAAATAAGCCCAACTGTGTACTTACCGAGATTAAAGTATGAACACTTGCTTTGTCATGGTGCCAAGTTGCCGTACAGTTTTTATTCTGAACATCACAGTGTCCATTTCCTTTCACATTATTTCTAATTACAGACATAGGATAATTTCCTTGTTAAAAAGTTAATGTCAATCATTTTAAAGTATTATTTTGTATTTTAGAATGGAAAATTTAAATATATCTATTTTAATTTTCTAGTTCTGTGAATTATAAATACATATCATTTAAAATTTACCTGATAGGTTATTTTCTTATTTGTAGAAATGATTTGATATGTTAATAATATTCAAAATGCTTGTCATGCTTGTTTTCATCTGTCTTTTACTTTATTATGGTATTTAATGCATGCTATTTTTTAAATGCAATATCCTACATATTAATTCTTGAAAGAAAGCACGTAGAGGGTGCTGCTATTGATATGTTGTCAATTTGCTGACAGAAGCTGGCTGTGGACATTATCAACTTTGAAAGATGGTAAAAAGTATCTTTGAGTGAAAGAAGCAGAAAAAAACTAATATAATATTTAGACAGAGCCTTTGGAAATATAAAAGTTCTGAACAAGTGGAGGGAAAAAAGGGACAAACGTCAGTCTGAATAAAAACACATAAAAAGTTTTAGATGAATATTACATGTAAGGAAGATAAAAGCATGAATAGAGCCAACTCCAGGGAATAAGTTTAAGGCTATGTTATAGAGGGCTTGTGAGAAATTCAAAAGAGGTCATGATTAATAGGTGCTAATAAAATAAAAATTCCGTGTAAAGTTTTGCAGAGAAATTATTTGAAAAAGAAGTGTGTTAGCTTTGAGATGAAATTAAATCTTGAGTACTAAAAGCAGGTCAAGAGATCAATAATCAGATATACCTGATTTTCAACTGCCACAATTATTTTATTTATTATGACTCTCATATTGAGTAACAGTAGCTTAACATAGATTGTCATTGCTGGACTATTTAGTATTTCCAAATTAGCCTTAAGGAACAAGATATTCATTTGTGAAATGGTCTTTTCATATATTTATTCATATTTCTAAACACATAGAGAAGATATTTTAACCAATTAGTGAGAACGATCTCCCAGTTTTTACTTAGACAGATGGGAGGGCAGGGATACAATGTTGCTCTGAAGTCTTTGGGTAAATTTCTCTAAATACATAATGGAGAAAGAATGACATTCTGCTAGGCACAACTAACAGATCACTTTAATGTCACCCAAGTATGCACAGAATGCAATTATGCTTTCACAATATGATTAAAGAACTAACAAGAAAGATTGTCTGCTTTTGGAAAAATACACAATTAATTCTTTGGCATAATATGTAGCAACATTCATGGAAAACACAAGGAAAGATTTTAAGGTTAATGATACATTTTAATACGTTATTAGCACCAAAAGTATGGAAAATATTAATAAGATACTCTGCTCTCTAGTCTCAGAAATTAGGGTATTTATTTTTATAGCAAGTACATAAAGATAAAACAAAGCACGTGTATCTTTGAGGAAAAAAAATTGAGAGGTCTTTTCTTTTTCAGTTATTGTTTATGTGAACAACATGTTTGCCTGAATTTTCTCATCTATATTCAATTGATATACTGTTATACATATCATTTTCATTAATATATAGCTATTACTGAGGGAGTATCTGTATGTACATGTAAATGTAAAATCTAATGAATCAAGAACATCTTAACAAAACCACAATACATCTAGTAAACTCGTGTGATTACAAATACTAAATATCACTTGTAGCTTTTGACGGCTTATAAGTTTAAGTTTGCTAATTCCACAGTACAATGTTTGATTATGTAAGGTGTTGAAATGAGTCATAATTACTTTTTCTATATCTATATTCGAAAAATTTCAACTAAATATTTCAAAATCTCAGAGAATTATTTAATATATAGTTAATATTACAAACAGTGGTCTCTTTTATTTACAAGCTCTTCTTTTGTCTTCTGAACACTGCCATTCCAAATAGTCTAACTAATTTTTCTGGCATTTTTGTAATACTTACTATATATATTTCCCCAAATTACATATCATTTGATCATTTGTGCTTCTTCAGTAAAATTGCTCTTTATTTTTGCTTCTTATTTTTATATTCAATTCTGTTTAAATATTCAATATTTGGAATAATAAAAAAATCTCCTATATATCTATAATTGCAAACGTGTAAATATTTTGAAATACAATTTCATTGTTATTTTCTCTTAAAGTCAGTCATTTTCAGTTTAAAGAAAAGAAAGCAACCTTTCCCCCCACTGACAAACCTAACACTGCAAGAACAGGGCTCACTTCATCACAGACATTTTATGGGTCATCTCCCTTTAAATTCGATGCCCAAACTAATACAGTTTTTGTGTATAGTCTTGCCATGTTGTTAAACAGATTCTGACTTGGTAAAAACTGAATGGAAATAAGACCTTTTTGGCTTGTCACATAGAGTCAAGACCAGAAAATGTTAGTTAAGTTTGCGGTGATTTACATTAGTGAACATCCCCGTGAGTTTGCCACGTCACTTTCAAGAGACGGTGCTCCTGTGCTCCTTTAAGGCACTCAGACTTGAAGAAAATAAGTAATACATTTTTTTACCTAAACGTATACTATTATTCCAACATGAGTTTTTATTCCTTGAACCATCAGAAGCAATCTGTGTTTCAGATTAGTGTGACTGTTTTTCTTACATTTGTTTTTAAATTCTTATTTAGGATTTTTGCTTTTGAATTAATCTGTTGGTGTCACTTTCTCTTGGGTTTCATATATGAACAAAGATAGGAGGATTAACTTTTAGTTATCTTCTGATTTGCCAAACAGTAATTACGTTATTCAAATACTATAACCATAGAAGTAATATGCTATTTGAGACTTGAATTTTTATCTGTAGCTTTACAATGGATTACACATGAACTTGATGGCCACCCTGTATGACCACCTTGCATATATCTATATTTGTATATGGAATATATACATATATGGATATGTATATATATTTCCGATATATATTATTGACAAAGAAATTATATATTATTATGTGTAATTGCTGCTTATATATATTATTGACAAAGAAATTATTATTTTTATAAATGTATCACATCACACTTTGGACCTTCCATAAAGAAAATTATTTGTTGACTGAGAGACTCAAATACTGCAAATAGAAAAACCGAACAGAATATGACTATATTGCCATTATGCAGATTGTTCTAAAGCACATAATAATGCTTTATTTGTACCATGCTGTAATTGGCACTTATGCATTCCTTTCTCTAAGAGCCCATTAGAAATACAATTATGCCAAAACATGATGATATATTTCAGCAGCATGGAATTGAGCCTCTGTCTTTGGAAATACTCCCATAAGGTAAACACAAGCTCTGTGAGGAAAATATTTAACAAAGAGAAAGTAAAAGCTCATTTTCCGAATAGAGTGTATCGCATTGGCTTCTCACCTTAGGATCAGTTAAAGAAAAAAAACACACAAGTGCTGATACTTCCCCAGAGAAGGTGATCAGTCAGTTACTGATAAGATCATATTAGCAGCAGGGACAGACTTGTGATATTAACTGGTTTGCGATCTTATCTGCTCCAGATAATTATTTTGCCATGGAAAGCAAACAGTAAGCAATAACATCAGCAACTGCTCATGCTAGGAAGAGGTTACGTGTTCCACACTCATTATGATCAACCACTCCCCTTGTGCTGTTTTGGTGCTGTTTTGATGCTACACGTTTTGAAACTCTCCATAATGCCAGCTGATTCATTTGTCTAGTAAAGGCTCTCAAAGCCACAGCCAAAATGATTTCAAATGTGAAAAGCACGTATTTAAGGAAAGATTTGCCGACTTTAGTTTCTATAACCAGATGTTGATAAAAGTCAATTATGTGTTTGTGAGACTATTCTAGAACTGTTTATGCTTGCCTGTTAGAATCTTTATCAAAATTCCTTAACTTAAAATATGCCAAGAATTTTATAAAGTGGTTTTCATTATATATTTTAAGGAAAAGATAGGGATTATTATGTTCTTTAAATGTCAGAATGATTCTTAGCAGTGATATAAATGTTTATTTGATTTGTTTTATGGTAAATACACAGCATTTTTCCTCATTTTATATTGTGAATAGAATCTGAAGATTTGGCAGTTAATATTTAAGTAAGAGGAATAGAAACTCTTAATCACCATGGGTTAGATCTCACGAAGGTACACATAGAGAGGTGGTAAATAATACTTCAAAGAATCTATAGTTTTAAGGTGTTTCTCTCTGCCTGGTGTGAACTGCTGTATTTAAAGTATCAAATCACAAGTATAAACAAATGGATTTCAAAGGTTCTTGTTGGCCTTCTAGAAAACAGGTTAAAAATAAACCCTGTGTTCAAAGGAAAATAGAAATAAAATAAAATTTATAAATTTGGAGTGATCTTTTTATAGTGCATGTATAATGAATTAATGCACATGAAAACTGATATTTCAAAACAATGTAATTACTTTGTATTAAAACAATACATAATTCTAAGTGTAGTTTATAGAAAATCCAGTTACACTATGTGTAATTTTTCCTTAAGATGAACCTTCTTTTCTTTCTTTAACAGAAACAGGTGATTTGAATTAATTTTAATGGTTCAACTGCTTGATTTATCCCTGCATGAAATTGCATGCTTCAGTACCCAATACCTGCTGATATAATAATTCATATAATCTTGAGAGATGTCAAGAAGTGACTTGAAGTAGAAGTAAAAAAAAATAAGAACTAAAGTTAATGATTATTTCCCATGACTTCCTGACAAATAAGAGTACAAGGTCATCCCTTTCAAAGCAGAGGGTCTGACTTTTCTCTCAAGGTCTCAGGTACCACTGGCTGACGTGGTGTCATTACAGGACCTTTTGGCACTGCTGGGCAACACTGATAGAATAATACGAAGTCTATCCAGTAAGACGTAACAAGACCAAATTATGGAATGGAATCATAACTTACTGCATTGTAGTAAACAATGGTGCCCAATTATATAGTAAAATGATTTATGCTTCATTCAGATATGTAGAGTTTATATAAAAATATACTGATTTGACCACATTAGGGAAAGTACTAAGACAAGACACACTCCTTCCCCAGAAAACAAAACTTTGGAATATTTTCAAATACTAAGGTATCCAACCAAATTTGCAGTGGTTTTATTTTCTTCTCACTATACCCTTCCCCAACAAAACCACCCACAATGTATATGGATGTGTGGGGTGTTCTTTTCCTTAGTTTCAGAACAAGTAGTATTTCTGAATATTAAAAGAACAGTTCTATGTGTATGTCTTAGATGCTTCCTGTCATACGTGAAGATGATGTAGAAGATCTGGTGAGTAACATCTCCTGAATTGGTTGCCCCATTCCATTTCCCTGGGGGGAAGCGCATGGCAACTGGAACTATCACCCATGCTTTTTATTTGGGTAATTTTAACCAAAAGGAGACTGAGAGTAACCACTGCTAAAATTGCATCCACTGGCACATTATAATATTTAAAAATAAAAGGCATGTGCAATTGATGTAATGTTTTTTATATTTAGTGTCAGAATATTTGAATTTTTAAAGCAGCTATTTATCAGATTTATGACCACAAAATCATTTTAGGATTAAAAAGAAAAAAGTTACTATTCAAACACTAGAAAAATACCTTCATTGAGTAAGGACTGGGCATTTTGCCACCATGACAGATAGATAAAAGCATCAGCCATCCAAAACTCATGTACATGTCAAGTGTGAATACTGACATCCAGATCTAAGAAAGGACCACTTTACCTGTTTTCTGTTAGAGACGAAACGTGTGCAAGGTGTCAACATACCACAAACCATTGTCAATATATCAAATTGTCTTTCAAAAATTAAACAGTGTTTGAGACTATGAAAATGAGAGGCCAATCCCACTTTGATTAGTTGACCTAGCAGAGAACATATAACAGTATGTTAAAAAAAAAAAATATGCCTCTCTTTTCATTTTAAATCTTGAGAACTCCTCATTTTGACAGACTCCTCGTTCTCAATTATTTTTTAAGTTGAATATTTATTTTTTGAAAGTTGAATCCCAAAATGTCACACTAGCAAAATCTTTAAGTCTTTAAACAAGAAATTGTCTACTTGCCAGTTTTCTCATTAAATGGACTCAATGTACAATTAAAGATGCTATGCTTCACTTTTGATGTGAGGACCATTCAAGTGGCCATATCACTGCAATTAACATTATTCTTTCCTTTATCACATTTAAATGTATTCATGATGCATTTTTGTGGTTGGAAAAGAAAAAAATAGGATTGAATGACATATAATTGTCAGTTTAATAAAATGGATCTGCTTAACCAATTAATATTTTCTTTTGTTTCATATTTCAAATATAATTTTAGTTGGCATCTTATGTCTAAGCATATATATCTCACTACTGAATTGTGACAAGGATCACGATTGAACTAACTCGAAAATCCATCATAAGCCTTTATCAAGTCCACTCCTATGTGTTCATTTTTCATGGTTGTAATTTGTTGAAATCTCATAGGCCTGGAACAATTCCAAAGCTGATAGATAACAATTAAACTTAGATTCAAGCTCAAGTTTAGGAATTAGTTTTAAATTACTGAGTCAGCACTTATTTTCACAAGGGATTTGTCTGTTTATATGAACATCAACATTCCACCTGATCAGCTCCCAAGTACAGTTAGATTGTACCAACTTCCACACCTTCCTTTCCTGTCCCAGCGCTGGTTTAATTTTCTGATCATATGTGCTGTGGAAAAAATAATCGCTAGTATTGATGTACAGACTAAAAAAACCCAAGTAATTGTTAATATAATACCTCTGCCTACCATGTATTTTTTATTTTATATTTTCATTTCCTTTTATCCATAAAATCATCATTTGAAATACAAAAATTATTCTTAATGTTTATTTTAATTTGATAATTCCTTTTCACATTAAAATGGACGTATTGATTTATCAATTAATTTTTTATTATGATCATTTTCTCTCCCTATTCATTCACTCAACGAAAGTTATTCAATGCATAGAAACTAAGGCACACTTGTACGTGCTTGGAGTGCTTTAACAAACAAAACAAAGGTCTTTGCTTTTAAAAAACTCATATTCTCATAGTAAGAGAAAATAATAAAGCTACTTAGTAAACTGTTAACTTTCTTTTTTTTTTTTTTTTAGACAGAGCCTCAAGCTGTCCCCCTGGGTAGAGTGCCGTGGCTTCACTGCTCATAGCAATCTCCAACTCCTGGGCTCAAGCGAGTCTCCTGCCTCAGCCTCCCAAGTAGCTGGGACCTCGGTGCCCACCACAACGCCCGGCTATTTTTTGGTTGCAGCCATTATTGTTGTTTTGGTGGGCCTGGGCTGGGGATTCCAACCCGACACCTTAGGTGTATGTGGCTGGTGCCTTAGCCACTTGAGCCACAGGTGCCGAACCAGTAAACTGTTAACTTTCAGAGAAGGTTTGAAGTTAAAAAGTGTTAAGAAATAGGGTAAGTTAATTTAATAGTGTCATTACAAGGCAATATAGTCATCAAAGAAAAGAGTGTTTTATCACATAATTAATTTGTTATTATTATTATTGTTTCTTTATGCCCCCGATACCTTTTTGGTTCATTCAGAGAATCAGTTCTTTCTTTGCCTGAACAAATCATGCCATTTCCCCCCACCTGCTTTCTCTCTCTGTCATATGTGTCTTTCAATTTTCATTTTTTCAATAATATCTTATTCCCATTTCATAGAAACTATGAATGGAAATGTTTATTTTCTTATATATAACAGCTATTTGCACTTCTTTTCTTAATATATATGTTTTGTCTATCTTTATATTGAGTTGTTTGGTACTTTTTAATAAATTTGAGCTGAGTTAATTTAATTAGAATATTAGCCACCTACGGTATGCATTGCAAAATTTTTCCAATTTATTTTGGAATTAATTTTCTTTCCAGTATTATTTTTATTATACATATAATTTTGCTATTTTATTTTTTATGTTGCCATATATACCCATCATTTTTATTTGAATGCTTGTAGTTTTATCCCAAATAATTATAGTTGTTGAAAGCCTGATAGTTTTTTGTTTATGTCTAAGAGAGGAAGGTAATCATCATTTAATATATTTATGAGATTGTTACTCATTTTTTTTAGAAATATTATTCTGCAATTTTCTTCTAAATGTTTTGAAATTCTACCTTGTTTAACACTCCATTTGGATCATGTATATATGCATAATTCTAAACTGTTCTTTTTTCCCCACTTTCGTGCCTGTCAACAAATGTGCATGGAACAGTTTTAACTACTGTGGCTTTGCAATGTATGCAGGAGAAAATCTCCATTCCCTCAGGATTCTTCTTTTATTGAAGTTGGTTGAATTTTTTTGTACTAAAGTGATAAAATCAACTTTATTATGCACAAAAATGCAAATATTTGAGTTTGATTAATTTGCACTGCCTTGTTACCACCATCAAAATCAAGATATAGAACATTTAGTTTATCATCAGAGTTTCCTTTCACCCCTTGTCTGTCACCCTGCCGATTCCGTGAGTACCATTGGTTAGCATTATCTCTATAAATTAAATTTGTCTCCTCTAGAGTTACATAGGCACAAAATTATACAAATTTGCACTGATTTGTTTCTGGCCACTTATACTCCATATAATGTTATGGACAATCATGGGTCTATGTTATATATATCTATACTTCATTCCTTTTTGTTGTATTACAATAACACAATTTACATAGAATTTCAATTGTTGATGAAAAATTTCTGGGTTGAACGTGTGTACTAAATTTTATAGTAACCTACCAAAGAATTCTCCAGCCTTGCTCAATTTCACATTTTCAACACCAATGGACATTTCAGTTGGTTTACGTCATTGCCAGTAATTGGTATTCTCAGGCTATTAATATCGGTCATTCTGATAAATGTGTGGTGATAGTTTATTATTATTTTAATTTGCATTTCTATAATCACAGATAATGTTAAATAATTTTATATCATTATTGGTCATTTTATATGTTTTCTTTTGTGATATGTTTTTTCATATATTTTGCTTATCTCAGTTTGGCAATAATAAACATTCTACTCTTACTTTGCTTTTAATAGGAATATTAATAATACTCACCTTGAATTATATCATGTGATACCACGTTAAAAGCATAGCCTATTGGCTTAATGCCCATAGTACAGTGGTTATGGCAACAGCCACGTACACTGAGGCTGGCAGGTTTCAACCCAGCCTGGGCCAGCTAATCAACAATGACAACTTCAACAACGACAACAACAAAAAATGGCCGGGTGTTGTGGCAGGCACCTGTAGTCCCAACTACTTGGGAGGCTGAGGCAAGAGAACTGCTTAAGCCCAAGACATTGAGGTTGCTATGAGCTGTGACACCACAGCACTCTACCAAGGGCAAAGTAATGAGATTCTGTCTCAAAAAAAAAAAAAAAAAGAGTGTAGCCTAACGGTCTGGCTAATGTTTTTAGCACAAATAGCAAATGACTTATGTGTTAGTTCAACATCACTGATATTTTTCTTTTTGATTTATTATATCAATTGTTTATATTATTAGATTTCATATATTTATTATAGCTAAAACAGCAAAAATTATAGATCAGACAGAATTATGTATTATATTTAGATATAATATCCTGCCTAAGGATAATACGGAATCTCTAAAATCATTAAGATTGTACTTTTCCGTTTGATCTCCTAAAATCAACTTGTAGCTTCTTCTTAATGTACCATGTTTGTTCTTGATCATCTTCAATTTTTATATTTTCTCTATCTAATTATTTTACTGGTATCCCTTATATTTTATGTATTTGCACTAATTTTTTATCACTTTATTTTGCTTTGTTTGTTGGTAAATAAGCTTTTTATAGTGTTTTATGATAGTGATGAGAGGTATTGTCATGACAAAATCTATCCTTTACACTAAAAATACAAGTTCAATAATTCTTTTGCAAAATCTATCCTTTACACTAAAAATATAAGTTCAATAATTCTTTGCATACCTGCTTTACCAGGTATATTTTTCTTGGTTCTTCCTTTGTTTAGTTTACATTCGGGTTTGTCTGAACTATTATAATTTAAAAAATGTTTCCTTTAATAGATGACCTTTACTTTCTCATGTTAATTTAGATATATTACAAGTTTTGTAGTCAGGCTTTATATTTTTCCAGAATAATAATTTAAACTTATATAACATTCTGAACCTCTATTTTGTGGACCATGTTCATTTCCTGCTATGGCCCATGATAATTTTGCATATGTCTAATTTTTCACACTTCTTTTTTTCATCTCAACTTATCAAAATTGTTGTTTGTATTATGTTCTTGTTTATTTTCATGGTTATCTTTACATTTTAATTTTTATGCATACATTTGTTCATTTATCATATTAAAGTAGTATATTTTTTCTCCATTATAAAAAGTGTGATAATGATACATTGATACATAGATCTCTACATAGTCATAGTTTACAGTACAGTAAAGCCTCCATAATTGACCATCTCTCTACGTTGACCACCTTAAGTTAACCTAATTTTCAAAGACCAGACATGTGCCACATAGATGTATCAGTACAGTAGGCCTATTTTTTTATTTAAACACCTTTGTATTTTGACCAGTTTGTTACAGTTGTTTAGGTGGTCAACGTACAGAGGTTCTATGGTACAATCATTAGAACTCAATGCACATTGTTCACCTTTTGTCACAGCTTATTTGTTTTTCACAGTTGACTGAAAGCAGCTGTCCAACAGTTTTCCCAACATGATAACAAGATTCCCTAAAATTTCATCATGTTTAACAATATATGCCTTTTGGCCAGGCATGGTGGCCCACACCTGTAATCCTAGTACTCTGGGATTGCTTGAGCTCACCTGTTCGAGACCAGCCTGAGCAAAACAGCACGACAATGTCTCTATTAAAAATGGAAAAACTGAGGCAAAAGGATCACTTGAGCCTGAGAGCTGGAGGTTGCTGTGAGCTACGACGCCACAGCATTCTACCCAGGATGACAGCTTGAGACTCTGTTTAAATATTTGAATGATAGTTTCACTCAGTTTAAAATTTTTGGTCACTTTTTATTACCCTAAACACTTTATAATCATTGTATACTTTTCTTCTTCTGAATTTGCAATGGTTATATATGGTTATAAATGAACCTAGTCAGCATTCAGTTTTCTGAGTTCTTTTATTTTTGTTTGTTTTATTTTGTTTTTTGAAGTAAGGAGAGGTTTTTCTGCCCCCACACCTACTTGCTCTTTCTACATGCTTAAAAAAGTTATTCTTTATCTTATAAGCTTGGCATAGTTATGGTTGGTGTACGGAATATAGTACTTGAAATAGTATATGATACATTGTTCTGATGATTGAATTCTTCTTCTACTTTTCAAAGCTTTCTTGAATTATATCTTTAATATTTCTCTAACCACTTTCTTTGATGCTACCATGAAGGGTATTGCATCTTTGATTTGATTCTTAACTTGTCTGTTATTAGTGTATATGATGGTGATTTGTATACATTGATTTTGTAACCTGAGATATTGCTGTATTTATTTTCAATTCCAAGAGTCATTTGGTTGAATCTTTGGGGTTTTCAAAGTATAATATCATATCATCAGCACAGAGTGATAGTCTGACCTCATCTTTCCTCATCTGATTGTTTTGACTAAGACTTCCAGCACTATGTTGAATGTAAGTGGCAATAATGGGCAACTTTGGCTCCAGGACTAAATAGAAATTCTTTTAATTTTTCTACATTCAATATGATGATGGCTGTGGGTTTGTTGTACATGGGCTTTATGATTTTGAGGTGTGGGGATCTGGGGTCTCCACTACCTTTGCTGGGATCTGCACTGAGAGCAGTCACATAAGAAAAGACTTAGACTCAGTTATCATATGTGAAATAACTGATGAGAGCCCGTGAGAGCATACATTATTACTACTAGCATCTAGAAAATGCAGCTAGCAAAAAGGTCTCTTTATTCAGTCAAAAATCATAAATCATGCTGACAACATAAATCATAAAGTTAATTTTAAAAAATAAGGTGACCCAAGCAATAATTTCCAGTAAAAGAGAGGGAAAACTGAGTAACCACATCATGTGATTATTACAAATTAGGGGGTAAACTTTTACTTTCCTAACTCACTTTGGTGATTTTTATCCTATAATTGGGCAGGACTCAGGCAATAGTAATCTTTGATAAGCATTCTGTTCTCAGCCTCAAAATATCAATCAGGCTGTCTGCAGCACCTGGAAGGCCACACTCCTGGACTCTGGTGAGACAGGATCTCTTGAATGCTAGCCCTGAGTGGGCGGGGCCCAACAACCTGTGCTCTGAGTAACTTGAACTCTGATAAGACAATTTGATTTTCATTTTCATCCTAATTTAAAACAACACTAACCCTTCTGAAACTGAGATAAATAAAATGACACACTAGAAGCAGCCCATGCATGCCACTCTCTGGGGAGGATCAAAAGTTGTCAGTAGATGAGCCTTCTTGGAGAGAACAATGTAAATCATCAGAAAAGTGATAGGAGAGACTCAGAATGAAGGAAAGGGTGATGGGGTGATCTACAATAGGAAGGTAAGTGGGGGAAGCATTAACACATGGGAAACAGCAGGAGGAGAGAAACCCAGGAATCTATGCTTCCACTGTGGACACTGCAACCCAAGATGTGAGGGTGTCCCTGCAACCACCATGGACCTTTTGACTGATGGGAATTTGCCTGGAATCTGTATGACAACAATGCAACAGGGAGTGGCCAGAACAGCGAACCAATGGCCTCCTTTCCTGGGTTGCTACAAGTGACTTCATTCTGAGCTCTCAGACTGTGTAAACCAGATGCTCATATTTGCTGTGGTCACCTCCATATTGCCATTATATAATAGAAAAGTGAGCAATTCAAGAAGACATAATAATCCTAAATGTATAGGCACCCAATACAGAAGCTCCCAGTTTCATGAAAAAAATATACTGTATCTAAGCATCATAACTGCTGAGGAACTCAGTGCTCCACTGACCAAAGTGGACAGCTCATTAAAAGCAAAAATCTATATAAAAACACTGGCCTTAAATGGGACTCTAGAAAAAATTGACCCAATGAACATTCACAGAAAATTCTACCCAAAACTATTGAATATACATCATTCTTATCAGAACTGGGACATTCTCCAAGACTGAGCATATCTTAGGTAAAAAGACAAGTCTCAGCAAATTAAAAATAATCGAATTCATATCATGCATGTTCTCAGACCATAGTGGAATGAAACTAGAAACAAATTCAAAGAGAAACTTTCAACTCTAAACAAAGTCATGGGAATTAAACAACATCCTGCTGAACTACCCTTGGGTTAATGATAAATTAAGATGGAAATAAAAATGTTCCTCAAACTGAAAGACAAAGGGGGAATAAGCTTTCAAAATCTATGGCATACAGCAAAGAAGCAGTGCTAAGTGGAAGTTCACAGACTTAAATGCTTACATCAAAAAGATAGATCCCCAAGTAACAGCCTAATGTCACAAGCTAAGGATCTAGAAAAAGAAGAGTTAATCAGACCCAAATCAGCAGAAGAAAACAAATAAAAAAGCTCAGACCAGGTCTCAACGAAATGAAAACAAGCAAAAGAAAATACAAAGAAATGTCAAAACAAACATTTGGTTCTTTAAAAAATGAACAATATTGATAAGCTACTAGACAGATTAACCAGATATAGATGAGAAAGAATTGAAATAAGCTCAATCAAAATATAAAGGAAGACATTACAACTAATACCACACAATTAAAAAATATCATTCATGAATACTACAAAAAGCTTTACAAACACAAATTAGAAAATGTAGAGGAAATAGATAAATCTTGGGAATATACAACCTTTCAAGTCTAACTTCAGAAGAAATAAAAATTCTGAACAGATCAATAATGAGCAGAGAGATAAAATCAGTAATAAAAATTTTTCTCATAAGAAAAAAATTCTGGACCAACAGATTTACAGCCTGATTCTAAAATAACAATATAGAAGAACTAGTAACTATTCTACATAAATTATTTCATAACATAAGGAAAGAAAGAATTCTTTCTAACTTATTCTATGAAAACAGTATCACCTTGGTACCTAAGCCAGAAAAGGACACAACAACAAACAAACAAAAAACAAACATTCTCTATGAACATAGCTGCAAAAATTCTTAACAAAATATAACAGACAAATTAAATAGGATACCAAAAATATCATTCACCATAAACAAGTGGTTTTTATCCATAGACTGATGAACTTGATTCTCTAAGTGAGCAGAAGAAAAAAGAAAAGGTAAACAAACAAACAAACAAACAAACAAAAAAACCCATATGATCATCTCAATGGATGCAGAGCATATATTTGATAAAATCCAGTGCTATTTGGTGATAAAAACCCCAGTAAACAAGGCATAGAAGGAACATACCTCAGAATTATAAAAGCCATATATGACAAACAGCCCATATCAAGATGAATGCATTCCCCCTAAGAAAGAGAATAAGAAAAGGA
>NW_003852801.1:48428-51139 GCF_000181295.1 Otolemur garnettii
AAAAAAAAAAACCTTTCCTCATTGATGATAAAATCAACAACACTAAAATGCTCACAAATATTGTCCAAAGTTATTTACCCATTCAATGTAATCCCTGTCAAAATACCAATCATATTTCACAGATCTAGAAAAAATAACTGTCAGCATCATTCGGAGCCCTAAAACTGACCAAATAGCAAAACTATCTTCAACAAAAGAGTAAATCTGAAGTTATCATATATCCTGATATCAAATTATACTGCAAGGTTGTTAATAACTGAATGGTACTGGTACACATATGAAGCAGAGAGATAGATCAGTGCAACCCAATAGAAGAACAAAAAATAAAACCATTTACTTACAGACAACTGTCCTTTAACAAAGCAAAAAACAACATGTACATAGGAAAGGAAGCCCTGTTCAAGAAATGGTTCTGGGAAAACCGTATGGTTATAGATAGAAGTATGAAACAGGACCTCTATCTCTCACCATATACAAAAATTAATTCAAGGTGGATAAAAGACTTAAATGTAAGATATGAAATCATAAACATTTTTAAAGAAAATGTAGAAAAAAAACTTCCATACATCAGCCTACACAAAGAATTTATGACTTAGCCCCCAAGGACAAGTACAGCAATAATACATACATACATAATAGTTAAATTAAAAAGCTTCTATACAGCAAAGGAAATAATAAAAATTTTAAATACACAACCTATGGATTAGGAGAAAATATTCACAAACTATACATCTGATGAAAGCTTCTCCAGAACGTGTAGAAAACTCAAACAACTCAGCAATGAAAGAAGCCACTCCATGCAAAAGCAGGCAAAAGCCATGAACAGGAGTTTTTAAGAGAAGATAAAAGATCAATAAACAAATGGAAAATGTTCAACATCACTAACTATTAGGAAAATGCAAGTTAAAACCACAGTGAGATTCACTTTACTCGTATTAGAATAGCCACTATTAAAAATTCAAAAAACATTCTGTAAAATGATCTTACTAAGAAAAATGTTTTTACAGTCAGAAAAATTAGATACTGGCATGGATGCAGAGAGAAATGCGTGAAGTTTCTTAGGAATGTAAAAACAAATACAACATGTACTGACTAATAATTGAGAAGTAAATGATGGCTCACATGGGCAGCAAGTGTTATAAAGGACACTGGAAATTAAGAGGAGGGGAAGTGATGGGGAGCAGGGTAAAAACGTATCTATCATATGATGTGCCCACCTTGGTGACAGGCACATGTAGTGCACACTATACAATGTATCTGTCTAACAAAAAAGTTTGTATTCCCTTAATATTTTGAAATAAAAGAATAAATCGGGTGGCACCTATGGCTCAGTGAGTAGGGAGCCGGCATATACTGAAGGTGGCGGGTTCAAACCCGGCCCCGGCAGGGTTTATGGCAGGTGCCTGTAGTCCCAGCTACTCGGGAGGCTGAGGCAAGAGAATCGCCTAAGCCCAAGAGCTGGAGGTTGCTATGAGTTGTGACGCAACAGCACTCTACCAAGGGTGACAAAGTGAGACTCTGTCTCAAAAAAGAAAAATAATAATAAAATGAATAAATCTACTTAATTTTTAAAAAGTTAAATTGGCAAAGAATCCCATTTGCAAGATTCATGGTTTTAAAATTTTAATCAAGATTTGTTGTTGAATGCTCTGAAGTCTCTTCAGTTCCTATCAAGATGATCAAATTGTTCTTTTCCTTTGACTTATAAAAAATAATATAACTGTGATAACTGTCAGGTGAACACAATTTCTTTCATTTTCAAGATCGTAGCTTTTTTAAATCTGGAAAATTCTATCAAATGATGTTCATCTATTACATTATAAAAGTAAATTTCAGAATTGATGACTGGGTTATATGCTGAGTTTTTGCTCAAAACAGGTCTGATAAATTTCTCTTTGTCCAGAAAAATTATACAGATTCATTTTTCTGCTGTTCTTCCCCTATTTCTGATAATTAATGGAGAAAAGCCTTAGTTTGTAGCCCAATTAACCATTTAAGAACTGGGAAAGAAATAAATGGACAACTATAGAGTTTTTAAATTTGGATGTCCTTTCTTTCCAATGATCTAAATGCTGTAAGAAATGAAATTTCTGAATTTTAGGATGTCAAAGTTCCCTGCAGTACAGCCCAATGTCAAAATTTCCAAAAACTGAGCAGTCAACAATCAATTTTTTATCTGATCATTATAATTTTCATAATTAACTAAACATTTACATTTCACATTATTGGAAAATATTACAAATTGTATTAGTCAAAGTATTTTTCTAAATTTCAGTTCAAGATTTATGTTTTACAAATTAAAATTTTATGTGTCATAGACAGGCCAGAATGTATGCAGTGTCCAAGTTCTGTTCTGCCATTCAGTCATTGTGTCAGTACGTTAGAAAAGAAGGACACAGAGACAGCACATTTTTTATAGACCCAGAAAGTACTGACTGCATATTTTTATTTAATTCTTTTAATAATAGTCAATTGATATAGACTATTTTGCATATAGTGAAACTTTTGCCATTCCACTTTCTTGACAGTGATTCAGCAATAATGCCATAAATGTAAGTTAGAATGATGGTCTTGATTTTATGAATGATGCTGACAAATATACCCCAACTTAACCAAATATAACAAGGTCTACATTTATATATTTGCCTTTTAAAATGTAAGCTCTGAGGGTGGCACCTGTGGCTCAAAAGGGTAGGGTGCTGGCTCCATAT
>NW_003852801.1:51573-53518 GCF_000181295.1 Otolemur garnettii
AGATCACAGATATTGCAATTTTGCAAATGAAATGATTAAATTAAATTCTGTCAACATTAAATTTTGTTTGTCAAATAAGAAAAGTATGAACAAGATCTCCAGAATAACTCTTCAATCAGGAAATTAAAACTTCTAGGTGTGATGAATAGCATTTGCATGTAATACTGAAGCAGAAATTAGGAAAACTCACTGAAAGCACTGCACATGAGAAGCAATCCCAGAATTTTCTTTGTATAGTCTGACCTTAACGTGACGGCTGTAATGAAAGCGCTTAAAAATCTCATAGTGAATAATAAATGGAGTGGGCAGGGGAACGACGGCCATGGTGGCACAGGGGAACCTAGAGCAAGTCGAAACTTGTATTTCATTTGGTTTCAGTTGAGGTAAACTAGCATCTACTAGACCCCTGCTGTGAGCTAGGTAATTTTCTAGTTCCTAGGTATTTTAAAGAAAAAAATATTGATCCTCTTCAGGGACATAAGAGATGAGACTCAGACAACATAAACCAAATAGACAAAAAGAAAGATTACAAATGGTCAAACCTCTTGGATTATTACAAGAATTGCTTCCCAGTGATCAGGTACGTCTTACCCTATTTATGACTGAAATGATTGACAGTGATAACGTCTAATCACAGCCTATTTACCACCACCTTTTTCTATTGTGATAGCGAGAAGTAGTCTTTTCTTTTCCTATAATCTAATTGAAGGAATATAAAATAGCACCCAAGAAAATTTTCCAGATGGAGAAAAAGGACAAAAATGTCAGAATATTATTGTTTTATTTGCTACCCCATCAAAGCACGTAATTTTTTCCTTGCAAGAGAATGGCTGTGACTTTGTAGGACTCGATTCTGTAAGTAATAGAGGCAGGTAATTAATCTAGGCTCTTTCCAGGTAAAAGTAGAATTATGGCCTGAAAAACATGTCCAAAAGTTCATCTGCTCATCAATATCTAAGGTCTTTCTACAAAAAATGTGCATGAAGTGGTCGCAATACATCAAAAATACATGTGGAATACTCTTACATTATTAGAAAAAAAGCCTAGCTCATAGTAAATACTGAAAATTTACTTACCATTATTAATACTTTTCAGTATTTCATTCCCAGGTTGATACTAACTTTTCTCATTCCAATATTTTATTTTGCATTATCAGCCAGAAGAGTTCACTTAGAATTTTACATAATGTTAAAATTTCTTCTTTAGGCACTGCAACCAAAGCTTGCCACTACTGTAACCATCATAAAATAACACACAGTTAGCACTTCCAAAGAGAAATCTACTAACGGTTTTATTGCGGTATAATTGACATATAACAAATTATACATACAGTGCACAATTTGTTAAGTTGTGATATCTGCATATATCTCCGAAGCAATCCCCACAAAAATACTGAATATATTCATTATCCTTCAAAGTTTCCACATGGGCCTTCACATTACTTTCCTGCTTCCCTTTTTCTTTCCCATCTTCAGGGATCCACCAATCTGCTCTCTGTATCTATTTAAATTATTTTAACATTCTAAAATTTTATGTATATGGAATAGTACAGTATGCATTTTCTTATGGGGAACTTACTTTCTTCGCTTAGCATGATTATTTTGAGATTCATACGTCTTGTGCTAAGAATTTATTTTTACTCGTTAGAAATATTCTGATGCGTGAATATGTCACGATTTTCATCTGTGAACCTGTTGAATATTTAGATTATTTCCAGATCTGAGTTACTAGAAATAATGTTTCAGTGAATATTCATGCAAAGGGATAAACATGGGCTTACATATCTCATATATTTAGTGAGAAGTAGCATGAGAGTATATAGTAGGTAGGTACATTATTAATTTTAAAAAAAAACAGCCAAATTATTTTCCAAAGTGAAAGTCTCAGTGGATGAGAATACTGTGTGCTTCATATCTTTGCCAAATTGTGATACATTTGAACTCTA
>NW_003852801.1:53821-60999 GCF_000181295.1 Otolemur garnettii
GTGCCCTACTCACTGAGCCACAGGCACCGCCCCTGTTTATCCTTTTAAGTCTCTGGTCTATTTTAAATTAGCATTTTTCTTTTTATTGAGTTTGAATGTCGTTTATATACCTTTTGTAAGATACAGGATACTTAAATCCTTTTGCCAGTCTCTGGTTTCTTTCATTTTCATGTCTGTTTTGAAGAACAGGCGCTTTCATTTTTTAATAAAATCCAACTTATCAGTTTTGTTTTATGGATCATTGCTTTTGTTGTGATACCTAAGAAATCTTTGTCTAATGCATAGTTACAAAGGCTTTCTCCAGAATTTTCTTCCAAAAATTTTAGAGTTTTAAAATTTAGACTTATGGTACTGGCCCATTTTGAAGTAATGTTTGCCTGTGGCATAAGCTATGAATTTAAATATGTTTTGTGTGTATGTATGAATATCCAATTTTTCCAGCACCACCTTTGTAAAGTATATGATTTTCCACTGAACTGCCTTTGTAACTATATCACTACTCCCTATCTTGTTCAGTCGCTCCACTTGTTTGAATTAATGCCAATACTACACATCTTGATTACTTTAACTTTACAAGAAGTCTTGTAAAAAGGTACTGTTGGTGCCATGAATTTTTTATTCTTTGCCAGAGAAGTTTTGCGTATTACAGGTTTTTGTATTTCAAATTGGATTTCAAATTTTATTTTTAATTACTGCAAAACACTTGCTGGAATTTTTTTTATAATTCCTTCATAAAAATTTGGAGAGCATTTTTCTCTCAACTTTATCAAGTCTTTTGACTCCAAACATGGTAACTCTTTTTGCCTATTTAGGTCTTCTTTAACTTATCCCTCAAAGGTTTATAATTTCTAGAGAAGACATCTTTTTCTCAGTTTTATCCATATGATTTGAACTAATTGCTTATTGCATTGATTTTAATTTCATTTATCAATTTTTAATTGCCAATATATGGAAATAAAATTGAGTATTGTTTAAGTGTTTTTCCCT
The DNA here is from genome assembly GCF_000181295.1 of Otolemur garnettii. Classification (NCBI taxonomy): domain Eukaryota; kingdom Metazoa; phylum Chordata; class Mammalia; order Primates; family Galagidae; genus Otolemur; species Otolemur garnettii. Next base: position 54,809 of record NW_003852801.1, read on the forward strand.
AACTGCATTATTAATTTTAATATTTAATTAACTTAGTTTCAGTGAATAGACGTGGACGATAATACCACTTGTAAATATAAACAGCAGATTATCAGCAAAAAAATCAACTTCTCCTTTTCTAATGCAAATGGTGCCTTTTTTTGCTTGTTTTGAGACAGATTCTCACTTTGTCACCCTGGGTGCCGTGGGGTCACAGCTCACAGCAACCTCAAACTGTTAGGCTCAAGCAATTTTCTTGCCTCAGCCTCCCAAGTAGCTGGGATTACAGGTACCTGCCACAATGCCCAGCTATTTTTGTTGTTGTTTAGCAGACCTGGGCCAGGTTCACACACATCGGCCCCAGGTTGTGGCCCTCGTCCTAACCATGGGGCTACGGGCGCTAAGCCTGAATGATTCCTTTTATTTCTTTTTGATGTATTGGCTAAAACCTCCAGTACAACATGAATAGAAATGATGGCATCAGACAACTGTCTTTTCTTCCATATTGAAAGAGGGAAGCATTAAGTTTTTACTGTTGGATATAACATTAGTTTTAGAAGTTTTATAGAGAATATTCTCATCTTCCTTTTTCATATTGTGAAAATTTCTATTACAAACAAATATAGAATTTTGACAATTCTTTTATCAGCATGCATTTAGACAGTCCCAATGGTCTTTGTTAACCCAACTTTTGTAATCATGTGTCATTATCTTTTGAATTGCTACCAATTCAATTTGGTAAAATACTATTTAGAAAAGTTATAGTTTTTTAATGAGAGATATTGTGATATAATTTTTGTTTCCTTGTAGTGACATAGTTGGTATTAGCATCATGGTAATGATACCTTATGCAATAAACTGGGACATAGCCTATGTTTGTAACTTTCTGGAAGGGTTTGTATAGAATTGATATTGCTTCTTACCTGGATGTTTGATTGAATTTCCTTGTGAGGCCATTTAGGCCTAAGTTTTATTTGTGGAAACTTTTATATCTACCAAAGATATATTCCTTCTTACTGAAGATGTGCTGCCTCCATATTTTTGAGGCTTAAGAGATTCTTCAGTCTCGTGGGCTTCAAAGAGGAACTTACCAGTTCAGAAAATGTTGATACGTTGGAAAACATTACTAGGAACCAAATTTCACAAAATAAAAAATCTTTGTGGCAACATGTCAGCACAGTTTCACTGTGACACAGATAAAACCTTATGGGGACATACGTAAAAAGAAACATAGAGAAAGAAGAGCAGGATCCTGAGACTACCGAGGAACACAAAGCAAAACCTTTTCTTGCAGTGATACCACCGATTCAAGTGTCCAGAATAAATGTGACGTTAATGTGGATGCAACGTCCGTGTCACCAGTTAGAATCACATTCAGTACTCATTGGAGATGATCAGTGTATAGTACAGTTTAAAGAAAAATAGGATCTGGCCAAAGACCATTGAAAGGAAGCTAGAAGCATTAAGATTGACTGAATTTGCCACCAAAAAATCTAGTGTTTGTTAGAACCCTAAACTATCTCAAATTTTGTTGAGCAGAAAAGTAACATCCAAAAGGAATTTTTCTTTCTGATAACAGATGTAATATGCTAGTAACCTCATGATGAGAGACTTCTCTAAATTGTTTACAGATACAAATGCTAGATTCTGAAAAAGTGGCATAAACTATCTGAAATATTTGTGAAACCACAACTAACAATAGTTTATTTTTCTGTCATGTTTTGTATGCCTCTCTTCCCTGGTTAACAATATTAATGCACATGTCTTAACCACATTATTAATTGAATGTTAGAAATATAATAGAGGCTAGGCATGATGGCCTGCAATTCTAGCACTTTGAAAGGCCAAGGCAGGAGGATTACTTGAGACCAGTCATTCTAGACTACTCTGGGCAACACAGTAAGACCTTTATTTCTTTAATATAAAACTTAAATATCAGCATGTGCTTATAGTCCTAGCTACTTGAGAGACTGAGGCAGGAATATTGCTTGAGCCTAGCAGTTTGAAGTTCCAGCATTTTGAGGTTCCAGTGTTTTAAGGATCCAGCAGTTTGAGGTTCCAGGAGTCAGGTATGATGGTGCCACTGCATCAGCACCCGCACTTATTTGGCTAACAGACTAAACCCTGCCTCAGAAAAGAAAAGTTATAAAAGAGATGCGAAATTTGCTTTTTTAAATATTTTAATTTTTTTGGTAAATTTTGGGTTAATGTCTCAAAATCTTTCTCATATGGATGTAGAGATGGGAAGAGAAGAGCACACCTCTAATGCATGCAGGCAGTTTAGAGGGAGGCACACAGACAAAAAGAGAAAAAGAGAAATAGAAAAACACGGATGTGAACATAAGTTCATTTTGTATTTTTATACACTGACATTGTCCAACAGCAAAACTAGGTCAATTGTTTGCCTTGTCTCACCAAACGCCTTCCTCTGTTGGAGAAGTACCCTTCAGTGGAGAGAATAAAGATAACAACAAGAGCTGATTCACTGAGTGCTTATTAACTGCAACTGTTTTCTCAGCACAAAACAGCCAATGTCCCATTAAATAGCTTTACATGTGTGTAATATTACAGTCGTGCTGTTATGGACAGAATGTTTGTGTTTCCCCAAAATTTGCATGTTGAAATCCTTAACTTCCCGCATGATAGGATGAGGAGTGGGGCCTTTGGGGTGGTAATTAGGTCATAACAATAGAGCACCCCCACAAATAGCATTAGTGTTCTTATAAGAAGAAATGTGAAAGAAGTAATTTCTCCCTCATCCATGTATGGGTGCAGTGAGCTGACAGCCATCTGAAAACCTCAACGCGTGCCCTCACCAGATTCCTTATCTCCCAGACCTTGATTTTGGACTTCCCAGATGCCAGAATTGTTAGAAACAAATGCTGGTTATTTAAACCATACAATCTACTGTCGTATAGCAGCCAACAATGGCTAAGATAAGCCTTTAGGGATGTGTTATTATTTCTGTTCTAATATTAGAAAACTGAAGTACAGTAAAGCAACTAGTTAGGATCACGACATAGCCAGCTGTGGTTTCAATGTTCCAATGTGCTGTGTGCCTGCACTTTTGTATAGTTCATTAACGTTTTTCTTTGCATTTATAGTCTGGCAAACTGTTTGTATAAATTCTATCTGCTTCTAACAAAATATGAGGACAGTAAAATATTAATTTTTCTTCATAATATATATGTATTAAATTTTAATATAATATTAAATTAATATTAATTAATATTAAATTTTATTTTTTTGAGAAAGAGTCTCATTTTGTTGCCCTTAGTAGAATGTGGTGGCATCAGAGCTCACAGCAACCTCAAACTCTGGGACTCAAATGATTCTCTTGCCCCAGCCTTGTGAGTAGCTAGGACTGCAGGTGCCTGCCACAACGTCCGGCTATTTTTAGAGACGGGCCTTGCTGTGGCTCAGGCTTCTGCCCAAGTCTTGAGCTCAAGCAATCCACCTGCCTCAGCCTCCTAGTGTACAATAGAATATCGATTTTTCTTCTAACACATACTAGAAAATGAAGTTCAAACCTTTTAAAATAGGATTAACATACCCAAATGGTATATCATAATTTAGTGAACCATTTTGTTATCCTTTATTACCTCTCACATATGCTCAGAGACTTCACTCAAACTTTTCAAATGAAGATTACTTACAGTCAGCAATGATCAAAATCATCAACTGATTGTGAGAAGCACAACAGCGCAAGTAAACATTAGTGGAGAAACGGGAAAATTTTAACCGAAGATCTTGGTATGCGAACGGTGTGGCTGTTACATGATGCCAATGCACAGCTCACACAGCACTGTCTCTGAGAGAATTTGTACCCAGTAAACAAATAACTGTGTTGGAACACCCTCCCTACTCACCTGATCTAGCCTCCAGTGTCTGTTTTCTTTACCTGAAGATAGTGGAAATATTGAAAGGAATGTTTTGATGACATTCAAGACATCAAGAGTAATACCGTGACAGCTCTGATGGCCATTCCAGAAAAATAATTCCAAAATTGCTTTCAAGGATGGAGGAAGCACTGGCATTGGTGCACAGCTTCCAAAGGGAGTACCTGGAAAAGAAGCATAGTGATACTCAGCCAGGAGGATTAGAGGCTCTTTTTTTAAGGATGAGTTTGTGATTTAATTATCAGACCTCATAATTGTATCTAAGTGGTGCAGTGACTGCACCAAACATCCCTGATTAAAACCCTTCTTTTATTGTTCCTGCTGCCTGTGATCTGTTATTGTATTACTAGAACCTGATAATACTAAGCCCAGTTTAAAATACTAATTATCCTAAATCAGATATATTCATTTCTAAATTTATATATGATACTTTCTTCCTTAGGAATTATATCTAAATAAACATTGATTTGAATCACGTGCAATTATGCAAAATCTGGTGTATTTCAGTATTTGAATACAGGAGTATTTAATTTAAAATTTGAATTTTCAAGGTCACACATTTGAATAGCAGAACTCATGTTTGAACCTCCTTATTTCAAATAAGTTACAAAACAGTGAAAATTCAATGAACTTTTAATTAAAAATTAAAAAATAATTATTCTCATAAAACAAAGTACAATAAAATTTAAATTAAGAAAATGGAAATTCTTTGAAATACGATTGTGTCATTTTCCATTTATTCAGAAGAAAAAAATACAGCATGTCTAAGGCAACTTTTGATAAAGAAGATTAACACTGTAGGCCTTTGGCTACTCAATATTAAACATGTAATAATGTAGAATATGTTCAGTGGTTTATAAAACTAACCAAAGGAATTAGTAGAATAGAATACAAAGTCTAGAAATAGATCATAATATATGGGTTTGGGGAAAAATTATTTATAAAGAGCAGGTGGGATTTTTCTTTTACTGTTAGGAAAGAATAACTTAAGTCTTCACATTTTTGGCAAAACAAATCTCAGATGTGTAAAAGCAGTGAGTTTCATTATTTGTGAGTCATCAACAGATCAAATTAGATCTTTTTATCAAATTAGATCTTATTTGAAACCACTACACCTAACAAATACAAATATATCTTCTGCGGCTTAAAATAAATAAAATACTACTAAATGTACACACTGACCGCATTGTGAGTGGTACTTTATTTAGGCTAGTTTTGAGTCCAGGGGCTCTTGAACCTGCATCACTCGCACATCTTTTGACCTATCTTGACCTAATAAAACACGTGGCCCCGCCCCAAGGAAAAATTGTTTTGTTATGGATTTTTCCTGGTGCGGCGGTCCATATATTAAAAGACTCTTGATGATAGAGTGAAACAGAAAAGGGGTGGAGTCAATGTGAGATGTCAGGCCGCTAAAGTCCCCTTATCATACTGATCGCAACAAACTATTTCACCAGTTTTAAGAACTATTGATGTACTGACACATCTGAAATGCTCTGTGTAATTCTACTTCTCTTAATATACGAGCAGATTTATTGATTATCAATCGGTGCTAAGGCACCCATTTAACACGGTCTAGGTCAAGGTAGAAGCAGAGATACAGTGAGCAAACCATGATTGTTTATAATGCTGTGTTTTCCCAGGGTTCATATCTTCATATATGGCTGCTTTTAGTCAAAGCCAAATTGATAGATGATATGTGGCATGGTGAAATTAACTTCATAAAAGTTAGTTACATATATGATGATTATTCTAAATAAATAAATAAAGCTTTTTGAGGAAATTAAAAATACAGGTTAAGTTGAATTTTGTTTAAGTTGAGGCTTCAATTGTGTATGTGTTATCTACTCGGGTGTTTATAAAATTGTGTTTTATGTTACAACTGCTGTCAGTAAATGTGAGTATGTCATATTTATCCACTGCTTGTATGTAGATGTATAAAAATTAAAATACAAAAAGTGAAACGTTTAATTACAATATTTGCATATAATAATTTTAGTTTTTCAATAAACAAAATATTGTATAAGAAGAAACTTGTTTCTTTGTTTAGGTAGGGAGAGCAGTACTAATTATTTGAAATATTATGGGTAAAAATATTGTGGCCCATTTATTTTTTAGGTGCTTTTTTTTTCTTCCCTTTCTTCCCTCTCTCCTTTTCTTCCTCTCACTCCCTGACTCTTCTTATAATGCCTAATTATGTTTTCATAAGACTATTAATTACTTTTCTCTCTAAAAACAATTAATATAAGATTGCTTTGCCAATGAGGTAATCACATCCTTCAACATGAAGCAAACTTTTGTTTTCATGCCCAG
>NW_003852801.1:62513-65475 GCF_000181295.1 Otolemur garnettii
CTTACAAAAATTGATTCAGTGGAATGAATTAAGAAAGGAATTGAATAAATTCTTAAAATTGATACAACAGAAGGAAAATGATCAGGAAATAAATTATAAGTTTCTAAGACTATGGTGTTACTATTTATCATTTCCAAGAAGCATATATATTGCAGGCTACAGAATTGAATATTGTTTTATATACTAGCCTTATAATTTATAACCAAAAAATTTTCATTAATTCTTCCATGCATACTATTTCCATAAAATTCATCTATAGCTGCTACATAATGTCCATAGTTTCAGCGCCTATCTATATTATTGTGGTTATTTTTTATTTTGCTTTGTACATGCTTAAGTTTATTTTGTTGGATTTGTATTCTGTTTTTCCCAAGTAGTATGTGTCAGTATACCCATAATGTGGGCAATTTTTAAAAATTTGTTTCCTTTAAGTGTACTTCCTAATAACTTGTTAAAATAACCCATTTACTTATTATTAGATGCATTTATTAGATTCCCTGTTACAGTAAATTCAATGTAGAATTTCTACCATCATGTAGGCATAATGCAATCATTGTATAAATTCAGAAAAGTATTGAAGTATACTCACTTGTTCATGTATTTTGACAATCAAGTTTGTGAACTCATTCTAGAAAAATTGCTACATACTTCCTTGCTGAATGTCAATCACTTTGAATCACTTTCAAAGTATTCCCTTTTGGAATCTCTGCACCAGCACCAGTGCCTGTTTCATCTTTCAAAGTAATTTTGGAACTCTTTCTGGGAAAGGCCATCAGAGCAGTCATGGTATCACCCTTGATGTCCTGAATGTCATCAAAATGTCTTCCTTTCAAAATTTCCTTTATCTTTGAGTAAACAGTCATTCAGGACCAGACCTGGTAAGTAGGGAGGTTGTTCTTACACAATTATTTGTTTACTGGCTAAAACTCCCTCATAGACAGTGTCCTGTGAAGTGGTGCATTGCCGATTTTCAGTTAAATATATATTTTTCCTTCCGGGTAGATACCTAGAAATTGGATTGCAGAACCAAGGGGTTGTATTTGCTTGCAATCCCACTAACAGTGTTAATGTTCCCTTTTCTTTCCATTCTCATCATCTGCAACTTTGGGACTGGGCTATTCTGATATTTCAAAGTGGTTTTTACTGGTATTTCTCTGATGATTAGGGACAATGTGCATTTCTTCATGTGTTTAGTGGTCATTCTTCTATCTTCTTGGGAGAAAATTCCATCAGTCCTCTTGCCCAGTGATTAAATTGGGTTATTTGTTCTTTTCTTGTTTATTTGCTTAAGTTCTTTGTAGATTCTGGTTATTAGACCATTGTCAGATTGCTGACATGCAAATATAATCTCCCATTCTAATGGTTGTCTAATTGTTTTGTCTGTTGTGTCTTTAGCTATGGAGAAGTTTTAAAGTTGATCAGGTCCCATTTATTTGTTTTTTGTGTTGCTGTAATTGCCAATGGTGTCTTTTTCATAAAATCCTTCCCTAGGTCTATATCGTTAATTACATATCCCAGGACATCTGCACTTGAATGTTTTTAACAGCTCAAATCACAATCATAAATATGTAGAAACAACTCAAGTGCTCATCAACTCACAAATGCATTAATAAACTGCAATACATGTATACCATGGAATAAGGATGGAGACTTTACAACTTTTGCGCTTTCCTGGGTGAAATTGAAGAATATTCTCTTTAGTAATCTCAAGAATAAAAAACAAGCATCTTACATACTCATATTTATTTATTTATTTATTTATTTTTGAGACAGAGCCTCAAGCTGTCGCCTTGGGTAGAGAACCGTGGCATCACAGCTCACAGCAACCTCCCGTACTCATATTTATTAGGTGAGAATTCTTGAGAAGGTTTTATCTGTTGGTCTGTTCAATTTTCTATAGATGTTTACTTTCCAGCCTTAATTTAGACATAGAATAATTAATTTGTTATTATTTTCCTATGATAGTACACAATCATTGCTTTAATATATAATTTGAAAAATACATTCACATATCATTTAATGATGGGCATACATTCTGAAAAATGAATGCTTAGACGACTTCATCATCATGGGAACATCACAGAGTGTGCAAAAACCTACATGATACAGCCTTGCTACCCGTTTGGACGGTATGGTATAGCCCATTGCCTTTAGGCCACAAACCTGCATAGCACATTGCTGTCTCGACCCGTCGGGCTCCTGTGGCCCTGTGTCTCGGTTAGCACAGGAAGGAACCAGGTGAGAAGTGGATTGCTGTACTGAAAACTATAGCCAATTGTATCACAATGATAGGTATGGGTGTATATAAACACAGAAAGCATACAGGGAAAACTTGGCACAAATGATTTACCAATGGTGCACCTGTATAGCACTTACCATGAATGGAGCTTGTAGGACTGGAAGTTGCTCTGGGTGAGTCAGTGAGTGAGTGGTGAATGAATGGGAAGGCGGAGGACACCATTCTACACTACTATGCACTTTATAAACACTTAGGCTTCGTTAAATCTATTTCAAAATATATTTTCTTCAATAACTAATCTTAGTTTACAGAAACTTTTTACATTATAAAAGTTTTAATATTTTTAACTTTTTGACTCTTTTGTAATAATATTCAGCTTAAAGCATTAGCATACTTTACAATGGTATGATAATATTTTGTCTTAAGACACCCCTTACTTATTTTCCATTTTTAAAACTTATTTTTTAAAAATTTAAACTTTTGGCTCTGCTGGTTACAGCGCCAGCCACATACTCCGAGGCTGGTGGGTTCAAACCCAGCCTGGGCAAGCTAAACAACAATGAGAACTACAACAATAAATAGCCAGGCATCATGACAGGCACCTGTAGTTCCAGGTACTTGGGAGTCTGAGGCAAGAGAATTGCTTAAGCCCAAGAGTTTGAGGTTGCTGTGAGCTGTGACACCATGGCACTCTACCCAGGGTGACAGCTTGAGACTCTGTCT
>NW_003852801.1:65495-70182 GCF_000181295.1 Otolemur garnettii
AAAAAAAAAAAATTGTTTTGATTAACAATTTAGAGACAAACACACACTTTAGCCTAGGCTTATACAAGGTCAGTATCATTGATATCACTGCCTTCCACACCCACATTTTGTTCCACTGGACGGTTGTCAGGGGCAATAACATGCATAGAGCTGCTGTTTCCTATGAAAACAGTGTGTTCTGGATACCTCTTGAAGGACCAGCCTGAGGCTCTTCACAGTTAACTTTTTGTTTCAGCAAGTAGGAGATGTACATTCTACCATCAAAATTTAAAGCATAGTAAATACATAAACTAATCAATAGTGATTTGTTATTATCAAGTATTACGTACTATGCATGATGTATGAGGTATGCTTTTGTATGACTGCCAGTTACTAGTATCACCACAAACACGTGGGTTATGTGCTGTACCATGACATTGTGATGGCTACACAGTCACTAGATGATAGAAATTTTTCAGCTCCCTTAAAATCTTATGGGGCCACCACTGTATACACATTTCTTCATTGAAATAATTGTCCTTATGCGCTGCATGACTGTGGTGTGATAAAATTGACTCAGAAAAAAAATAGCCAAATAAGCCTTTTCTTCTATTAGATACTTAAAACTATATACTTACTTATGTTCCTCATTCTTTCCTGATGTTTGTCACAGACTACACGTTGTATATTTAAATGCTTAATTTAGAAGGAAATTGACATGCTGAGAAAAAAACCAAAAAGCATAAAATAAATATTTTTAAAATCTGTCTCATCATTCCACTGACACAATTGAGCTTCATTTTCCCTTAGCATTTACATAGCCTTCTATTTAAAGAAGGAGTTAACCAGTGTAGAGGATGATTACATATTTTGTGATGTGTGCATTGAGAAAAATGATGCCTTTAAGGAAAATTCTATGGGTGCAGTTTAGGTATTTTCATTCAGAAAAGGACATGCTTTATCTCATGTTATTTTTAGAAGTACTAAAATTACAGAGGTATAGCATGGACAGTCATAGTGTTGTATAGATAGATTGCATTCCAGGTGTAATGTGGATACAAGAATGGAGAGATGAAGATTACTAATTATTACAGCCATGGAGGCTTGACTTTACTGTTATTACTGTCAAAACTAAAATAGTCAGAATCATACAATTAAGGGCAAAGACTAAGGTCAGTCTTCTTTTACAATAAAAAAGTTTGCTGGAGACTCTTAGCACTTTTGATTCAAATTAATCAACATTATTCTATGTTAGCCTAATTCTATTCACTTTAAAAATGATGAAAGCTTGTCATGAAACTAAAGTATTACTCTATTAATGGGTTTATTTTCAACCGATGTTTTCATAAAAGTGCAAGTTCAATTTTCCATTCAAAGGAAATTTTAATTGGCTGCTTGCCATCCTCCAAACATTTGTGAAATTCCATTCCGTTTTACTACAAAGGGAATTTCATTATAGATAAGTTCACAAAGAATAAGATTCAATCATAATTTAGAAATAATTGAGTATTGCTTCTTTTCAGAAAAATAAGCATGCCTAATGCCTCACAATACAGAGGAAATTATCTAAACACATAACCTGTCCCCTCATCATTTAAAGAATGCTTGTTGTTCAATGTCTTTACATCAGGAATTGCTACAATGGAGAACTCTGTATAATATTATACTGGATTTTAGTTGTACATGTAGATAGACAATAGATATATAGACAGACAGATAGATAGGTAGGTAGATATATGTAGGAAAATGCTATATGTAAAACAATAACTTTCTTTAGTTTTTCTTAAATTGGAAAAATTATACAAGCAAGCAGTATAAGCAAAAAAAGAAAAAAGAAAAAAAAAGTCTGTCTCTACATGTACCAGTTTTTTTCTCATTTTCTTTCCTCAGATCATCCTTCAAAGACCTGAATATTTCTTCTGAAAGCTGTTGCTTTTTTACTTGGCAAATAAATGCTATGGGTAGTGCGAAAGGAAAAAGTAGGAAGGTTAGACCAGAAGACAGTTAATCGCACAGTTACACCATCTGCTTTAACTTTTGTCATCCATACTCCCACTGAGCAGTGTAAGCACGTATTGACATATTCCCTCAAGTTGAAGGCTGCAAGGTGCAGAATAGTTTGCTTAATTTAAATCTCCTTGCATAGAGAATCAATGCCATAAGAATTTGGAAAGCACTGTAATGAGGTGGGTAGGAGCATGTAATTGACATCAGACTAAAACATGTTCAAATTCAGTCTCTGCCACATTGTAGACTAAAGAAATTGGCAAATTGCTTAAGCTCTCAAACCAGAATCTTCAACTCAAAAATTGCACTAATAAAAGCCACTTCAAAAGTTTTATGAAAACCACATGAAATTATATATTAAGAACACCCAGAACAATACTTATCATGTGCTCAGCATGTAAAATATATTTTCTGTGTAAAAAACTACATATAATTATAACTTGACATGATAACAAATACATCACTATGTTATAAAAAGATGAAATAAACTTTAGAGAAGAGGATATATGTATCATGTAAGAGATTTGTATGTTCCTTGTTACAAAAGTTTCTTTTTAAAAATCATATATCTTAAATCTCTTGGCAGGTCACATTCAGAAAAGAGATGTCTAAATATTAAGCTCTGGGTACTTGAGTGGATGTCAGGGGTAATACGTGAGTAGATACAGTCATTGATATAACTAAGAACAATATTCTGACATTTGGATTCCATCTGTGACTCGAGCTTAGCCTTTCTATGACTTCTAGGTTCAATAAAAAGCCACGTCATTGTAAATTTTTAATAACTTGCATTTTAGAATCATTCTTTTTTGATAATTTTGACTAATTTTTGGCTAAGTAAAAATCCTGATGCGTAAGGCCAAGCTAAAGAAGGTTGGACAATGTACATTGAAGGAAAAGCAGAGACTTCACTCCTGTATGCAATTGTAGGTGTGGGGTAGACAGGTCTCAGTACTTAGTCAATGCTGGTGTTGCTTCCTAGATCCATTCAGGGAAGCTTTTGAAAATGGCTTCTTCACGCTGTCTATCCTGTCCACATTTCCATCATGCCGAGCGCATCTTTAAACATCAAAGTTCTACGTGGGAAGCCTGCCACGCTTCCTCAAACAAAGATGTCATGTGTTTAGATACTAAATATTACTGCAATTCTTATCTTGTAAGCTTTTTTATGTATGTGGCTTTTTCTGAATACCTTCCTGTGTCAAAAGTCTCCACTAATAATATTGTTTTAATCAACTATTTGTCTTTTAATTTTTTTTTAAAAAGAAGAATGTAGCATTGTGTAAAGAATATGTACACATGACCTTTTGCTAACTTGGCGCTATAAAATAATGTATAATTTATCTTTCCTATTCAGTATTTGGTATCTAATTTGATTTGGCAGTAGATCAAATGTACTATTTTTTCTATTACTTTAATTCGTTTAGCATTCTTTGTTCTTTCATTTATGTTCAAAATTTATATCACATTTTAAGGATGTATTTCTGAACCTTTCTATAAGTCTAATTTTTAACTATAGTTGGTTATTTCAGTTAGAGGTTTTGGTACACTGGTCTTCCCCTCCACCCACCATTACATTTTATGTAACTTCTTTCCTCGGCTTTCTTGTGACCTTTTCCTTTTTTTTCTTTACAGTACAGAATTGATTAAAGTTTCATGACATTTTCCCACTACTAAATTAGGGAAATTATGTACCATTCATATTTTTTCTAACTTAACTTTAATTCTCAAGTTCAATATGTAATAGCATTTACATATTTGTTTCTAACAACATCGAGAAAACCAATATTCATAACTCACACCAACTGAGGAACTGGATATAAACATTATCTACATTTAATTAACTCTCTACATATACATCAATCATGCTCAGAATACTCAAGAAAGCTTCTTATTCTGATAATATTCTGTTTTCTTGGTGGCTGATCATCTTTAAAATCGCAACATTAGCTCAGACCTCTTTGCAAACATTCATGGAAACACAAGCCAAATTCTTTTTCCTTTCTTTCTATCTCTACTTCTCCTCTGGTCACTTATTCAATCACATTATTTCTCTCTCACTCTTTATTTTATTCAGATGATGAATGACTTTAAACTGGTCATATAGATACAAACACAGCATTGCCATTATAAATTTATGTCCCAGGCATAATATTTCTACCCCTTTTTGAAAGTCTGTTTCCATATTCTGTGCCTGATCTGACCGACTCCGGCTGGGTAAGGAAGTGGGCAGGGGATATTTAAACAAAGCTTCCAATTTGAGTATTTGCAGAGAAATTGGCTAGGAAGTCATGAATATTCATGAATAAAATTAAGAAAGACTTAATTTGGGAGTGTATGCTGTGGCATACACTACTTTTTTTATTTTTAAACTTTTTTCCATAGTGTGATTTCTATCCTGTGTATTGATTAAGATTTAAAGCAGACTAAGGAGATATAGAGAAACATCTCGACTTTATTTTTAGAGATCTTTGTGGGCGGCTACAGCTGGAGATACAAAGTTCCAGGGTAAAGGAAACCAAGGTCCAGACTTTCCATATTAATTTAGTTAATTATTCTAAGTTTGACCCCTGTCTTTCTGCTATTCCCAGCTCTCATCATCCACAAATGTATCTTCTGGGGATCATTTAAGAAGAGAAACCGTCACTGCTACAACCATCCTCCTTGTGGCAGGAGGGTTTGCAAACTTACCGGCATGAAT
>NW_003852801.1:71505-91132 GCF_000181295.1 Otolemur garnettii
TTTTTTTTTTTTTTTTTTTTTTTTTTTTTGCAGTTGTCATTGTTGTTTAGCAGGCCCTGTCTGTGCTTGAACCCACCAGCTTTGGTGTATGTGGCTGGCACCCTATTCACTGAGTTATGGGCCCGTAGCATCTTTCACATAATTAACTAAAGAGAAGTGGATGCCCTTTAGATAATTTTTAAGATTTGGAAACAAAAAGAAGTTAGAAGGAGCCAAATCAGAACTGCGAGGTAGATGCTTAATGGCGCATCATTGAAGCTTTTAGAAAATTGCTCCTGTTTGATTAGTGGAACGAACAAGAGAACCGCCATGTTGGAGAAGGGCTTTTTTGTGGAGATAGATTTCCTGTGCATTTTTCTGTTAAATCTTTAACTTTCTCAAACCACTCTCATAATAAGTAGATATTATTGTTATTTTGCCTTACAGAAGATCAACAAATAAAATACCTCGAGCATCCCAGAAAACTCTTGCCATGACCTTTACTCTTGACCTGCTTGCTTTTGTTTTGACTAGACCACTTCTAGCTCTTCATTGCCATTGCTTTGCTTGTGCTTTGTCTTCAGGATTGTAATGGTTAAGACATTTTTCATCTCCTGTTACAGCTCTTCAGATGAATCCTTCAGTATCTTGATTCCACTTGTTTAAAATTATTTTTGCACGCTCTGCTGCTGTCTGTAGCTGATCTGGGCACAATGGTGTTCACACCTGTTGAGTGGAAAGTCTACTCTAATTTAATGTTTCACTTACAATTGTGAAAGCTAACCAATGGAGATGTCTATGGTATTGGCTATTGTGGGTGTTATTTATTGTCAGTCCGCTTCAATTAGAGCACACAAAAAATAAATTTTTACTCAAAAATGTATTTAGATGGTTTGTTTCAGCAGTCTTCACCTTTAACATCATCTCATCACTTCCTAAAATGAGCTATCCATTTGAAAATGGCTCACTTAATTTGGAGCACTGTCACCATAAACTTATTTATTTTTTTTTTTGCAGTTTTTGGCCAGGGCCGGGCTTGAACCCACCACCTCTGGCATATGGAGCTGGTACCCTACTCCTTTGTGCCACAGGTGCTTCCCAACCATAAACTTTTTGTAAAACTTTAATAACTTTACCATTCTCCTGCCTAAATTTTACCATAAACTTGATTTTTGTTCTTGTACAATTTTAGTAGAATTCATGTTGCTTAGAGGATCTTTTCAAAATGATGCCTTATCCTTCACAATACTTCAAACCACATGCTGTTTAGCCATGTTATAAAAAGTTAGCATGAGTTTAGTTTGGTTAAAATAGTTTTTGAAACACATACATAGGGTTTTTCTAATGATATGCTTTTTTCATTAGTTTTTTTTGAGTCTTACTTATTTCTACTTAGTTATTCTTTAACAGACCTAAATATTTGCACATCTGCAGGAGTTAAAAAAAAAAGTGAATCACAGGGATTAATTTCAGAGAAGTAAATTGACTCTACCTCCACAATTTCTGGAATCCAATTCTCACTATTGGCCAAATAACTCATCCAATAAGATTATGCACCAATCTTACAACACGTATTTCTGAAATGCTATCACTACTGGTCCTGTAGCGAGATAACACATGTATTTTTATGTGTTTCTTGCTCCTGAATGATAATATCCTTTATGCACTGACAAAATGCCACTTTTACCAAATTTGGGTCTGCAAGTATCCTTGAAATATAAATGCTTCATCCATAATTTTTCTTTCCTGCTTATAATCTTTTTTTTTTTTTTTTTTTTTTTTTGAGACGGAGCCTCAAGCTATCCCCCTGGATAGAGTGCCATGGCATCACACTCACAGCAACCTCCAACTCCTGGGCTCAAGCAAGTCTCCTGCCTCAGCCTCCCAAGTAGATGGGACCACAGGTGCCCGCCACAACACCTGGCCATTTTTTGGTTGCAGCCATCATTGTTGTTTGGCGGGCCCGGGGTTGGGGATTCGAACCCGCCACCTTAGGTGTATGTGGCTGGCACCTTAGCCGCTTGAGCCACAGGTGCCGAGCCTCCTGCTTATAATCTTATGTTTCCTATACTTATAAAGAATTATGTAACACATCAGACTTTCTCATAAATGAGAGGGTAGAAGAGGAAAAAAAATAAAGAAGAAAGAAAACACTGTATAGTTCCCTTACTGGTTCTGTGGTACATGATAGAGTTGTTTTTAATTTTTTCACAGTATAAATTAACATAAAATATTAAAGATATCAATCTAAGATCATGTATCATGCAGAATCTATGCAAGATATAAAAATAATACACAAATTATGGCATAC
The DNA here is from genome assembly GCF_000181295.1 of Otolemur garnettii. Classification (NCBI taxonomy): domain Eukaryota; kingdom Metazoa; phylum Chordata; class Mammalia; order Primates; family Galagidae; genus Otolemur; species Otolemur garnettii. The sequence goes on from NW_003852801.1 coordinate 73,796, forward strand.
AAATTCCAGCCCAAGAGGAATCTAATTCATGGACCATTTTTGAATATTAAAACTATATTGACTTCTTTCACATCACACATTTTCTATTTGTTTATTAAAGAAAGCAGACTTTCCATGTATTCACTTATCTGGAAGTAAATGAATCAAATACACATTGAGTCTATTTCTTTTACTAATTGGCTATTTAGACATAACAATAAAGACCAAATTATTTTGGTTCCTACCTGAATTTATGTTAGTAATAAAATGTAAACTTTCCAAATACTACTAATAACAGTACTTTGATGAATGGTTAATTGCTTTATGGGCTGCATTTAAGATGCTGGGATGCAATGTGTACCAAACCATAAATCAGACAGCATGAGGACGGACATGAATATTAATTCTGTGATCCAAATTTTCAGGACATGTTTTTTAGAAAGCCACATTTAAGCCCATGTCTATATGTGTCATTGAGCATGTATCAGTTTTTGTCTAATAAGTATACAAATAATTACACATACCTTTTCTCTGCTGCCAGTGAACCAAAATCACATATTTTAGATTTAAAATATTAAACATTAATAATAATAAAAATAGACAGCTATACACTTTGTCATTGTGGCTACACATAAAATCTTCAATGTCTTTCTAAAATCCCACTGGCCTGAAAAGAAGACATAAGAAAAATAAGTGTTTTGAAAGGATCCAAATAATGTTGAAGAGAAAACTGGAATATCATTTTTAATGATTTACCTTGAGTGAAATTAGAACTACAAACTGATGAGATTCTCTTTATCTAACTCATCTGCTTGCAGACATGTGTGGGAGTTCTTAAGGGAAGAGTCATATCTTGATGTGCTTGCATTGCTGGTAATAATGATTCAATAAGCTTAACACCAATATTCAATTATTAGTTGTAAGTAGGTTAGGAACTGAATTAAGAAAATGATTGCAGATGCAGGCAAAAGGAACCAGAAACAGGAGAGAAGTGGATCAGAGGAACCCTTAGCCTGGTGCAAAATGTACTTCAGAAGGCCTTGCCCCTTTAAAACTCAAGAAACTTTCTTGCTGAAACTTTGCCCCTTCCCCATGGAGACTCTGCTGCAGAGGTCACTGAATAGGCAAGGCTCCTTGGGATGGAGCTGCCCTCAGAAGGAGAGTGACCGCTTTTGGGGAGTTAGGGAATGCAGTGTATTTTACTTCTGTAAAAGCAGCAAGAGTTGCTCTGGACAAGATAAGAAAAAATATTTCCTTATTTCTGCTGCCTTGGTATGGTTAGAAGTGGCTGTCTGAGTACAATAAGGTGATCAGATTTTAACATTGGTAAAGTGGGACACAATTGACTGGGGGAGGGGGTGTTCTTAATTAAAAATTTGGTCTATATGGAGCAACAGAAATTTTAATAAAATGCAAAAATAGTATTGTAATATATTTTTTTAATTTCAACATGGTACAAGTACAATTTACAAATATAATACATTAAAAAATTATGTATAGTATTATTTTATTCTTTGGTTTATTTCTCATTTGAGTGAATTTTTTTTAGTAGATTGCTGTCATTGTTTAAAAGGTCATGAAATTTTTCACAAGAATTTGTTAAATTATATTTCACACATAAAATGGCTTTCAAAGTCTCAACACTTAATTGTGACTTTTCTGATGTCCATATTTTATTTACCGTAGAAAAAACTCATTCAGTTGCAGCATTAGTTCCTGGTAAGGACAGCGCTTATCCCACAATTTTTAGTGCATTATTGTATGGAACATGGTTTGTTTCAAAATGATGAAAATTTCTAACCATTTGTTCTCTATTGTGATTTTTGCTGATGCCCAAGAGGTAAACTTTTCCTTATCAATATATTTTTTTAATAATGATACCTTGTAAGTCATAAGTGTAACTTTCAAGGCTGGCACTGGACTTTTTGCCATCACTATAAAATATAAATAATACGAGTACTGTCAGCTAAATTCATGAAAGAAATAAATAAATTACTTACCTAAATTATCTGAATAGCTGATTTGTTGACATCACTTGTTTAACTATCACTAGCACGCAGTACGATGTGTATCATCTGAGAGACAGTTACAAAATGTTTTTGTTGTTGCCAATGCCAAAAAATGCCCTTGTTCATTAAGTCCAAATAATGGTGGTCCAATTCTAACAACTGATCAACAATGCAAACTTTGATAAGCAGTTCTCGATAATCAGTTCTCAACAATTATTTGTTATTATTAAAGTTTAACATTATAAAATTAACAAAAATAATATAAAACTCATATCCTGGCAAAATAGGCACATGGCAGCTGAAAATCGTATATTCCCTTCCTGTTCTCCCGCCGTTCCCTAGCTTGTCATGCATTCTTTCCAAAAATTGGGACTTTTTAAAAAATACTGCGGGATGCAGGACAAATTGTTAAAAAGCTGGACATCTGGTCACCTTAGAGGACCAGCCTTCTTGAGCGTTGATTATCACTCCTCTGATTTGTGTGTGTAGGGTCTTCTCTGACATCCTGCTCCTGGACTGTGTTTCTTGTCCCATGTTCTGTTGTATTAAGATCATAAATACCTTAGAGCACTAAAAGTAAAAAGCAAAGCAGTCCAATTAACATAGTTAAAAAAATAGTTTAGTTAGAAAAATGCAAGTGCAGCAAGAACTAATAATGTAAGTGTTTGCCTTTCCCTCGTGAGATTAATGATTAAAATAATGGTGCATGATATAAAAATGAAGCTAACCTAGAGCACAAGGCTCCTTTGCTGAGCCTCACAAAAGAAGGCAATAGTCTCCTGGCCCAGCTTTAAGAACACATTCTCAGGTCCCAGTAGTACATTTTTGATGTGGCTTTGATGATCCAAGGGGTCCTCCTCATAAAATTTTCGCCCAGGCCGATTTCTTCAAGTGTTTTCCTTACACTTTATTCTAGTATTTTTATAGTTTCATGTCTTAAGTTTAAATTTTTAATCCAGTGAGAGTCTATCTTAGTTAATGGTGAAAGGTGTGGGTCCAGTCTCAGTCTTCTACAGGTCGCCAGCCAGTTCACCCAGCACCATTTGTTAAATAGGGAATCTTTTCCCCACTCAATGTTTTTAACTGGCTTGTGAAAGATCAGATAACAGTAAGTAGCTGGGTTCATCCCTTGGTTCTCTATTCTGTTCCATGCATCTACCTCTCTGTTTTTGTGCCAGTACCATGCTGTTTTGATTCATAGTTTCTAAATCATGAAAGAAGCCCAAGCGCCCATTGATCCATGAATGGATCAATAAATTGTGGTATATGTACACCATGGAATATTATGCAGCCATCAAGAAAAATAGAGGCTTTACCTCCTTCATGCTTACATGGATGGAGCTGGAACGTATTCTTCTTAGCAAAGTATCTCAAGAACGGAAGAAAAAGTATCCAATGTACTCAGCCCTACTATGTAACTAATTTATAGCTTTCATAGGAAAGCTATAACCAAATTATAGCCCAAGAATATGAGGAAAGGGGAGAGGGTGGGGAAGGGAGGGGGGAGGATGAGTGGAGGAAGGGTGATTGGTGGAACCACACCTATGGTTCATCTTACAAGGGTACATGTGAATCTTTCTAAATGTAGAATATAAATATCTTAACACAATAGCTAAGAAAATGCCATGAAGGCTATGTTAACCAGTTTGGTGAAAATATTTCAAATTATATATAAAACCAGCACACTGTACCCCATGACTGCATCAATGTACACAGCTAAGATTTAATTAAAAAAAACAAACAAACAAAAAAACTTTTCTTTTGTGTTTTAGTCTTCTCATTTTTTCCTCATCCTCTTGTCCAATCCACCAGGCATTGGAAGGGAACCCGTGGCATAGTTTGGGGCTGGTCCCAACATTTGCTGAAAGAAGTAAGAAATATTGACAGTACAATATGAAAAATTACATAGAAATGTTGACACCATTGCTGCCCATTTTGACTTCATTTGCTGTAGCCAATACCAAAGCTAGAAATTATATAAAAGTGTGAACAAACATAAAAATCTGGTAAATTAACAAATGCAATTAACCTCATTCTTTATGAATAGTCCTTTTGCATGTTGTCATTCAAATTGTTTGACTTTCCATAAAAGAAATATGTGTCAAATGTATAGCTTTTAAAAATGGTGATGTGATACAATAAGAACAGACAATATTTAAGAATTATTTCTATCTTTTATTTATTCTCAGTAGAACTACCTGAATAAGTATTTTAAAACATGTATCAAATCATACCATTTATTTACTCAAAAGCTTTGAGCATGTGGGCATGGTACACAGCATGAAACCATATTTCTGGAGAATTGCCTGCCAGGCTGCAAGTACTCTAATCCCTGGATCTCTGATCTCATCTTCTGTAGACAGATGTGTCCATTATCTTTATCCTGCTTTATTTTTGTCAACCTGGCCTCTCGTTATTTTGCTTATTACACATTAATTGTTTACTTTTATCTAACCCCCTCCTGCAATGGTATGGAAGTCCCGCAAGGGAATGAATTTTGACTATTTTTTCTTAGGTACATGTCCACTTCTTAGAACATAGTATCTTAATAAATATTGTTAACTTCATAAAGTCCATATACAAAACACAATAATTTTTATGCTCAGCTAATTTAAACATTGTAATAACTCTCTATACAAAGTACTACGAACTACATCTTACATAAAAGAAAGGGAAATTTAGTTAAATTATATAAATTTCCAAAGCTTGCCTATCTCATAGTTGGTGAAGCAGGACTCTACGCACTTAATATTGATACAATGCTTAATGTGGTAGTTTCTCCATTCTCTGCAATGCATTTTCCAGATTGCTAGCCCTTTAGTAACTCGAAGGACCTTCTGATATTCAGCCTAAAACTTCAAATGAAAAAAAATTTTGCTCACCATCTATATTAGTTCCCAATCCATTGACCAAGAAAAACAGCAAATACTGAAACAAAATTTATTTATGCTTCAACTATCAAATAGTGCCATTTAGTTTTAGGCTTTTTTTTATTATGTGAAAAGAGTAAGTTGTCTTACACTTACACATTCAGGGAATTAAACGCAGGATTGCTATAAGGCAAAAATCAGTAAGTAATATGTTTATTTCTGCACCAGCATCCCTAAAGTCCTGTGCCCTTTACTGCTACTCAACAGTGCCTCAATAGTCTTCAGAATAGGTGTAAAATTTTCTCCACCATATGGTTTGTTAGTTTATCACAAATATCTTATACTGGGTGCTGCCATAAAAGGATAGCTTCCTTTTCCATGCCTTCCTTCCTTTTCCTTAACTATGTAGGTGAGATGTTCTTTTGTCCCTAAAAAATATCCTTTGTAAACCATAGCCTAGTGAGTCAGACTGCCACATCTTAGATCAAGACCTACACCATCTTCATGCTGATTTAATATGATTATCAATGCTTGATAACGGCCATAGCACAAGGTAAGCAATTTGTACAATCAGCTATGAAAATATCAAGTCATCAATACACTCAGTATCGAGTATAAGGAAAAAAGGTAAGTTTACTAGGATTTAGATATTGACATCTTCTCATAATCATATTCAACTAAAATTCTCAACCTCACTTTAGTTTTTGCTATCCCAGGTAGGATAATATGATTACAATTTGGAGGCTATTAAGTAATAATCAGAACCTCAAAATTTACCCATGGTGTTTCTCTTTCTTTTGGAGATGATGTCTGAGAGGCAGTCCCACCAATTATGCTATAAAAAGTTCTGAACTAAATGGGACTGGTATTACATAGCTTACAAGGAGAGAAATTACAGCTTATCTAGTTTGTGTGATAAAGGAATCTATGCAAGTGGTTGCTCTAAAAGATAGAGAACAATGGCTCTTTATTCCCTAAGTATACTATGGCTAAGTTTTTTAATACATCATATTTTTTATTTTTAAAGAACCTGTACCATCCTGTGTGAAATGAGAGAAAAATTGGATCTATCTTGTTATATTTGTCTACTAAAAATTGAAAAAAAGAATAAGACATAATAGCATTTTGTTTCAATTTCTTCTTCTTTTTTGCAATTAGTGAATAAACTGGCTGCTTTAGTCATTGGTCCTGTATCATGAGTGAACTATGCAAATGTACTTGTGAGGTTAATTTTTTGTGTGTAAAATTTGCTGATCCACAAAACCCAGATTTTTCAAATATTATTCTGGATGTTTCTTTGAGGGTGTTTTAGTATGAGACTTGAGATTTAAGTGGGTAGACTTTGTGTAAAGCAGACTTCCCTTTATAATACACTTGGGCCTTATCCAAGGAAGTGAATAGAACAAAACAGCTTCCCTGGGCAATAAGGAATTCTTCAGTAGAATGGCTGCAGACTGCAACGGCAAAATTGGCTCTTCCTGGATCTCCAGCCTGAGGACCTTTGAACAGCATTAGATTTTTCCTAGGTATCCACCATGCAAGTCTACCCTACAAATGTTGAACTCCCTAGCCTCCATAATCATGTAAACCAGTTCCTTAAAACAGATACATTTTATATGTAAACAAGTCCTATGGGGTTTTTTCTCTAAAGAACTCTAATACAGAATACTAATACAGTATTCATCCAGGAGATGGGTGCAGAGAGTTGATCAAGTGTATGGTGAAATATTTACTCTAATATTGAATATATGTAGAACATTGTAAAATATTATAGCTAATTTTCATAATCATAATATATTACAAAGAGTGTCAGTTCAGAACTGTAATAAACTATCAATAATCATTGATAAAAGCTTGTACATAGAATAGTTCAGCTCTCACATAAATATAAATAAGTAACAATATGACATCAATTCAGCTTAAAAAGCATTTTTAAATTTAGAATATTACAGGGGTACAAATATTTTTGGTTATATGAATTGCTTTAAATTTCTTTTTCTTTGAGGTTTATTATATATTTTCTCAGATCATTAAATATTTTTTCTATGAATCCAGCATGTTATTAAACTAAATATTCTTCAACATTCCTTATGATACTAATGGATTAACATCATCAGACAAGTATTTTTTGAGGCAATGAAAAGTGTGAGCTATATATGTAAAGATACAAAAAGCACACATGATGTATCTAGAGCAGTATTATTTAAAAAATTTCTAAATTTTCTGTTATTAACTTGGTTAATACAAGTATGCTAGTGTTTTTCTCATCCAAATAAGAAATATCAATTCACATCTGAAAGGCTTAATACTGATCCATCTGATTGATCTTTACAAGTTGAGTCTGAAAACATCTAAAGGTTTATGACTGACTGATACTGTATTTTTTTTTCACATACGTCATTTATTCTATAAGTCAGATATTGGATGTTTATGTTTATTTTGATTTGTGTTATTGATATACAAATTAATATTAACTTAAAATTATTCTTTATTTGTATAAAAATATTCTATTGTGTCTTATGCTACTAATTTTATACACTATTATTACTACTTAGTGTATTTTCTTATTTGGCCATCATGTACTAAATAGAAATCTTTGCAATAAATAGAAATCTGTTCCTAAAAGCTTTCTACTTTTCTGGAGTCAGACTGTCTGGTTCTTACTATCTGATACATGACCCCTGGAGAGATTCAAAAACAAAAATGAATATTAAGGGTGACAATTCACCACAGAATCTATCATGAAAAACAATAACTAAACTAACTGATACCATATCCAAAGTCATTTAATGAGAAGCAGAGATCTGGAGCCATTCTGTGTCATCCAAATGTTTTACCATATCACAGCAAGAGTTTTTACAAATGTTAACTTAGAGTGCTTGGCAAAAAGCTTAATGCAGATGTCAACATTACAGGGAACTTATGCTGTTTTGGAATAAAGTACAGGATTATCCTTGCTGACAAGAAAATGTATAAGGAAAAAAATGAATGAGAATAAAGATAAACTTGGGACAAACTATATTTTGGATTACAAATAGGAGGGCCTTTAATTTAATGCTACTTATGGAGAGACCAAAATATCCCCAATTGAATACTTCTTTAATATTTCTTTATTCAAATCATTCTTTTTAAAGAAGTATACCAAGACATTCTTTTCTTTTTGGAGACAGGGTCTCACTCAATTGTCCTGTGGTTGAGTGCCTTGGTATCATTTTAGCTCACAGCAACCTCAAACTTGGCCTCAAGATATCCTCATGCCTCAGCCTCCCAAGTAGCTGGGACTGCAGGTTCCCACACAAGGTCCAGCTAATTTTTCTATTTTTAGTTGAGATAGGGTCTTATTCTTGCTCAAGCTGGTCTCGAACTCCTGAACTCAAGCAATTCTCTTGTCTCAGCCTCCCAGAGTGCTAACATTATAAGCATTAGCCACACTTGCACCTGGCCAAGACATTCTTTTTAATGGCCATGACTTTCAGTTCCAAAAAGAAAAGTGAATGAGCTGCCAAATTGGAAATTTCAAATGTAGAGAACAGATAAACCACAAACACCTGAACATATTAAAAGATGAAACGTTTACTGGCAATAATTTTCCTATTAGAATAGCAGAGAACAGATAGTTCCTGGAACTTCTTGTTAAGAAGAGTTGTGGCAGACACAAAGAACCACTACCTCCATTTCTGTACAAATGTTTGTAAAAAATAGATATTCTTAGAGGATATAATTCTGAGGTCTAATTATTAATCTCTTATGTGAACCATATTTATTTCCCAAATATTTCAAACACCTGTAATAAAATCTATGATTCCACCACACTGGAACAGGATGGTTTAACTGAAGAATAAAAATTGATTTCTGTAATTATATTTGAAAGTATTTTGATAATAAATAATGGACACATAAAATATAAAAAGCTTGAATATGGCTAGGCTGAAATTTTCTATAAAAGAAATAGAACACATAATATTTCACATTGAAGTGACTTTTAGATAATTTAATAAAATAGTCTAATACATTTGTCTCTTGCTTCCAGGAAACGTATATACATATAGATTTTCTCTCATGTCCTTCTTCTCTGGAGTTGTGATTTCTTTTTAATTGGCTTTTGATATCTTTGTCTGGAGAGTGGCTCTAAACTCTAACCTTGCCTTGCCAGGGATCCAGGGGACGTGGGCCCCTGTTTACAGTGTGACTGTCACGGTAGCCTTCTTTATGCTGATGGATGACCTAACGCCTGAGTGTTTGACTTATAACCAGGTGTCCCTTTTATAAGAAATGTCTTTATACTGGTATATACCCTTGTGACCCTTTTCTGGCCAGTGTCCATTTTATTCTTTTTGAAATAACTACTTTCTAGGACAGCCCTGATTGGGAAAAGAGATAAGTTGTAGGGTTCCTATCAGGTGAGATACAGAAGTAGCACAGCAAAGCAGAGTTTTTATTACTCAGTGATCAGGAAAAGAGAGTAGAAGGCTTAATAGGGCCAAAAAAAGGGGAGGGTCACCTGCAGAACCTAATCTCAACCAGAGGGAGAAGGTCAACAAAGAAAGAGCAAGAGACCTGAGGGCAAAGGCCTTTATCAGGGTATAGGATGTTACTTAAAGAGATTTCCTATCAAAAGTTATAACTGGTGGATTTAAAACAAGCAGACCATGAGCTACAATGGAGGCACATTGATCAGACTACACTGGGTACCACTGTGGTGTATTTGCACACTACATGCTAAGAGAGGGTGTCAGGGGACAAGTCATAGTTGTATCCATGGGGAGGTGGTCACCAGGAGCCAGATGTATAAGGCAGATATCTGGATCAAATTCTCTGAGGAACTGAGAGGAGGTGGAGAACTGGAACTCACATCATGTGTGACTAAGCCCTGTTTCTGGTATGAGAAATAGATGCTAAAGCAACATAAAATTATGCAAATTTGCTAGTTAGACAATTGTAGACCCTTTAAAAGTTAAAGTTCACAAACACATTATTGTATATTTAATAGTTCAAAAGGACATGTAATAAAAATTAAACATTCTTCATTTTTCTACAGCACCTTCTCAGTCTCTCCCCAGAAGCTGCTTTACTCAACTTGGAGGATGTTTATAGAGATAAAAAACTGAGGTCTATGGGAAAACTGCCAACTGCAAATTTAGAGAGACAGGCAAATCAAAAGCCTTGGAGCAAGATCTGCTTAAAGTGAGAGCTGCTGAATCCATAACTTGTAGACAAACAAATATGGTAATTTTGACAAATTGTTAGAGGATAAGGTAAGTTGAAAATGAGACATATCTCAGGGATAAAATTTAGGGGGGTTCCACATGTTCATATAAATTCACTCCAGAAATCCCACCAGATTCTCAAATTAAAGAGCTAAGAGAGCTCTCTTTGTGGTTCAGATAGGAGTAAGGAAAATTAACCACTGTTAACACACCCAGAACATTCTCCAATGCAAGGATCTACTCTCCAAAAGAAAGAATTTTGCAAAAACTTATCCTACCAAGATAAGGACAATCCTACAACTCCAGCCCCTGCTAGCCTTCTTCTTTCATGTAGGGAAGAGGAGGTGAGAAACTTCTGTGAGGACACAGTCCAGGGATATAGGCCCACAAAATACCAAGTTTTAGTGAGTCATTAAACTGTTTTTTTCTTTCCACATCATACCACCACACCAAACAAATTCAGGTATAGCAGAGGATTATGGTCGGAAAAGTTGCAATACATAGACTGTATTTAAGAAATGCTTAGGGAATAATAAGCCAACAAAGAAGACACAAAAAAGGATCCTAAGGTACTTTTAGTTTTAATTATCTATAACTACAGCAAATATTAAAAATGTTTATCTTCAAATCAGATTAACATAAAAATTGGCACTAAAGATAAATGTCTCAGGTTTTATATTATGTCTAACTTAAAAAAAAAGTTAGACATGGCAAAGTTTTACATGGCATTGTATGAAATCAGGAAAAACACAATTAAAAGGAAAAAAGGCATTAAAATAAGACAGACATGACCAAAACTTTGGAATCATTAAACATGGATTTAAAATATGTTTAAAATGTTAAAGGTTATCATAACAAAAGTCAATAATATATAAGAATAGATAGATAATGTAAGAAGAGAGAAGAAAACTGTAATAGCAAATAAAAAAAGAAATGTTTGAAATAGAAATATACAGCTAAAGAATAAATCAGTGAGCCTGCAGAGGGGTTTATAAAAACTTCCTAAACTGAAAGGGGAAAAAAATAATTTAAAAAGAGAGAATATCCAAGGACAGAGAGGTAATCTTAAGAGTTGTCAAGGGGCAGCGCTAGTGGCTCAAGGAGTAGGACGCTGGCCCCATATATCAGGGGGGCTTGTGGGGCCAGGGTCAAGCCCAGCCACAGCCAAAACTGCAAAAAGATAAAAAAAGAGTTGCCAAATGTAAAACAGGTATGATTTATACTGCAAGCAGTATAAAAGAAACAGAACGGAAGAAATACTTAAAGTAATAATTGCCAATAACTCTTCAAAATTAATAACAATCATCAAATCACAGTTCCAAGAATCTCAGAAATTATAAATTTCAAAAAATATAAACCTAGGAATATTTTATCCAACCCACAGAAAACAAAAGAAAAATAGAATGTTGTGAAAGCAATTGGGGATAGGAAACACCTTATTTACATTTATATGGTAACATATATGTTACCTTTATAACATTTACAGTAGTCTTCTAATTTCTAATCAGAAATTCTGCAAGAAAAACATAGTGAAGTAGTTACAGTGTTGAAACTACTTAGAACTACATAGACTGTTGTGAAAGCAATTGGGGATAGGAAACACCTTATTTACATTTATATGGTAACATAAATGTTACCTTTATAACATTTACAGTAGTCTTCTAATTTCTAATCAGAAATTCTGCAAGCAAAAACATAGTGAAGTAGTTACAGTGTTGAAATTACTTAGTATTCTATATGCAACAAAATTATTATTTGAAAGCAAAAAATTAGTTATGCTCCCACAAAAATAAGGGAAATCAGTGCCATCATATATACTCTGCAAGAAATGATAATCAAATTTTTCAAAGAGAGGGAAAATAACATGTTAGAAAATAAGAATTATGTGAAGAATGTGAAAGAAGCAATAAACATAAAATTTTATTTTTCTAATTCTTAATGTATTTAAAATGTACTGGTTTGCTTAAAGTAAGAATAGTAACAATGTATTTGTGACTTATAAACACATGAATAATAGCAAAATCATAAGGGGAGGAGAAAGTTATTAAAAATATTTCGGCATAAAGGATTAGCACTAATTTTAAATCAGTATAGTGTTGTTGCAAGATTGAACTAAATTATTTTAAAGTGTGTACCGCAGACTAAAGCATCCACCTAAATGTTTTTAAAAAGTATACTGATATGCTAAGAGAGGAGATAAAGCAGTAATTTATGCCTAAATCAAGCAGTATAAAAGATAGAGTAAAAATTAGAAAGAAATCAATGAATTTGCAATCAAGAAATTGATAGAAAAATCAATGAAAGCAAAACATTGTTCTTTGAAAAGATCAATAAAAGAGATAAACTTCTAGCAATGCAATGTAATGCAAAAGTGAGACGTTACAAATTATCAATATCAGAAGTAAAACAGGTCATCTCTTTTGATCTTAGGGACACTAAAAAAAGATAAAAGAATACTATTAACAACCCTAGCCCACAAGGATACTAATGAACAAAATGGACCAATTTCTTTAACATAATTGACTAAAACTCATACAAAGAGAAATAGATAATCTGAACAGACTTCTATCATTACAAGAAATTGAACCAATAATTAAAAGCCTTATGTAAAAAAAAAGCACTGAACTCAGAGGGTTTTCATTGGTCAATTCTACCAAACATCTAAGGAAAAATGCCAATTTCTCATAATTCTTTCTACAAAATTAAAAGCAAAGTGCGCTTCATACTAACTCAATCTATAACAGCAACCTTACCTTAAAAACAAAACAAGGGAAAAACATTAAAAGGCAGTCAAACTATAAACCATTATTTCTCATCAAGATAGTTGAAAATCAAGCAGACCATATTAGCAATTCAAATTCAAGATTAGACTAAATAAATTATATGATATGTCTAACTTGTATGCCAGTTATTCGAGGCTGACTCAACATCCTGAAGATAATAATAAATTAATCCATAGTATCAACAGGATTAAAAAATCCTCTATTAATTATTAAAAAATGAGGAACATCAAAAAACTAATAGAGTGAAGACAATTTCTTCCACTTGACAGAGAACATAGATTCAGCACCAAGTCCGTTAACATCATAGAATGTTATTTAGTAGATATCAACAAAGTGAGTCTGATGTTTATGAGGAAAGGCAAAGGAATGAGTTTCATCTTGAGGGAATAAGGATAGTTTAACATGCACAATCAGTAAATGTGATTCTCAACATAAACAGAGGCAAAACTAAAGACTATATGATCATTTAAATATATACAGATAAAGCAAAGGTGCTGAATCTGTGGGTCAAGTGGAATGAGTCTTTCAATTCATGAGCATTTACTATCTCTCTACTTCTATCTACAAGTATCTTCTTTGATTTATTATATTATAATTTTATAGTTTTGCTGCCTATCTATAAGTAATAAACACATTCCATGTTAAACAAATTGCCAACAATCTGGGCATAAAAGAAACATAGCTCAAAATAATAAAACCCATTTAGGACAAACCCACAGCTTATATCACACTGAATGAGGTAAAGCTGAAAGCCTTCCCCCTAAGAAATGGAACAGGTCAAGTGTGCCCACCATCACCACTTTTATTTAACATAGTATTCTAAGTCCTAGTCAGAACAATTAGGCAAGAGAAGAAATAAAGGGCAAGTGAAATGAAAAGAAATTTCAAACTATATCCTTTGTATAGTCTTCATATCGTTCATCTCTTAATTTGATTCTGTTTTTGGATTTCTTTTTGGTTATTTTCCACTTTAGGAAAAGATATAGTGAGGGCGGCACCTATGGCTCAGTGGGTAGGGTGCTGGCCCCATATACCGAGGGTAGCAGGTTCAAACCTGGGCCCTGCCAAACTGCAACAACAAAAAAATAAAGATAGTAGGGCTTTGTGGTGGGTGCCTGAAGTCCCAGCTACTTGGGAGGCTGAGGCAAGAGGAGTGCCTAAGCCCAAGAGTTGGAGGTTGCTGTGAGCTGTGACACCGAAGGTGATAACATGAAACTCTGTCTCTAAAAAAACAAACAAACAAAAAAAAAGAATATAGCTGAGCTGAAGGAAATGAAGCAGTCAATTAAGGAATTTAAAGATGCAATAGAAAGTATCAATGACATATTAGATCACACAGAAGAAAGAATCTCACAGGTAGAGGACAATACTGTTCAGATAACCCAGATAGTTAAAGAGGCAGAAAAGAAGAGTGAGAAATCAGAACATTCACTGACAGAATTATGGGACTTTATGAAGTGTTCAAACATACAAGTTATAAGTATTCCAGAAAGTGAAGAAGAAAGGAAGCCATTCTAGAGAATATTATAAATGAAAATTTCCCAAATATCACCAAAGATTCTGAACACTCCTCTCAGAGAGATATCAGACCCCTGGTAAGCTCAACTCAAATAGAGCTTCTCCAAGACATATTGTGATGAATCTGTCCAAAGTCAAGACAAAAGAAAAGATCTTGCAAGCAAACAGGAGTAAGCACCAATTAACCTACAGGGGCAAATCCATCAGGGTGACCACAGAATTCTCTAATTAAACTTTTCAAGGCAGAAGACAAGGGTTACACACCTTTAATCTACTTAAACAGAACAACTTCCAGCCAGGAATTCTATATCCCGCTAAGCTGAGCTTTAAAATTGACAGAGAAATCAAATCTTTTATTGATATGCAAACAATAAAATAAACACTGAGGAAATTTGCCACAAGACCGTCTCTATAAGAAATACTTTAACCTGTTCTACACACCAACCATCACAATGGACCATCAGCAAAGTAAAACCCAGAAATTAAAGGATAGAACCTAGCTTCCACAATGATGCAAAAGACAAAACTAAGCTATGGACTTTCACAAAATAAGATGAATAGAATGCTACCACACTTATCAATTATCTCAATAAATATTAAGGGCTTAAATTCTCCACTGAAGAGGCATAGATTGGCTGATTGAATTAAAAACACAAGCTGGGCAGGGCCTGTGGCTCAAAGGTGTAGGGCACTGGCCCCATATACCAGAGGTGGTGGGTTCAAACCTGGCCCCAGCCCAAAACTGCAAAAATAAATAAGTAAATAAATAAAAATCACTATATTAAAACACACACACACACACACACACACACACCATCTACTTGCTGTCTGCAGGAAAAATACCTCATGTCAAAAGACAAATTAAAACTCAGAGTAAAGGGTTGGAAGTCAAATTTTCAGGCAAATGGAATTAAGAGGAAAAGAGTGATTGCAATCTTATTCTGAGACACATGTGGATTTAAAGCAACTAAAGTTAAAAAAGACAAAGATGGTTATTTCATATTGGTCAAAAGAAAAATAAAATAAGACATTTCAATTTGAAATATTTATGCACCCAATTTAAATGCTCCCAGATTCTTGAAACAGACCCTACTTAGTCTGAACAATAAGATGTCCTATAACATCATGATAACAGAAGACTTTAACACTCCTCTTACTGAGCTGGACAGATCCTCCAAACAGAAATTAAACAAAGATATAAGAGACTTAAATGAGACCCTAGAGCAACTGTGCTGGATAGATGTGTATATAGCACTCTATCCTAAAGATAAAGAATATACATTCTTCTCATCATCCCATGGAACATTCTCCAAAATTAATCATATCCTAGGACACAAAACAAACCTCAACAGAATCAAAAGAATTGAAATTTTACCTTGCATTTTTTCAGATCACAAGGCACTAAAAGTGGAACTCACTCCAACTAAAACGTTGAACATTACAAAAAGTCATGGAAATTAAACAACCTTATGCTAAATGACAATTGGGTGTAGAAAGAAATAAAAAAGGAAATCATTAACTTCCTTGAGCATAACAACAATGATAACACAAGGTACCAAAACCTGTGGGATACTGCAAAACAGTTCTGAGAGGAGAATTTATCCCTTTAGAAGCTTACATTTGAAAAACAGAAAGAGAGAGCATCAGCAAACTCACAAGTCAACTTATGGAACTGGAAAAAGAAGAACTCTCTAAGGCTAAACCCAGCAGAAGAACAGAAATATCCAGAATTAAGGCAGAGATTAATGACATTGAAAACAAAAGAATCATTCGGCAAATTAATAAAACAAGGAGTTGTTTTTTTTAAAAAAATAAATAAAACAGATAAACCTTTGGCCAGACTAACCAGAAATAAAAAAGTAAAATCTGTAGTAACCTCAATCAGAAATAATAAAGGGGAAATAATGACTGATGCCACAGAAATAAAAGAGATTATCTCTTAAAACTACCAGAAACTTTATGCCCAGAAATTTGACAATGTGAAGGAAATGGATCAGTATTTGGAATCACACCCTCTCCCTAGACTTAGCCCAGAAGAAATAGATCTCCTGAACCCCAAAATTTCAAGCACTGAGATCAAAGAGACAATAAAAAATCTCTGAACAAAGAAATGCCCTGGTCTGGTTGGTTTCACACCGGAATTGTATCAAATCTTCAAAGAAGAGCTTATTCCCATACTGCTGAAATTATTCCAAAAATTTGAAGAGGAAGGAATCTTCTCCACTACCTTTTACGAAGCAAACATCACCCTAATACCAAAACCAGGAAAAGACCCAACTAAAAAGGAGAACTTCAGACCAATTTCACTAATGAAGGTAGATGAAAAAATTCTCAACAAAATCACAGCCAATGGATTACAGCTTATCATCAAAAAACTCATACATCATGATCAAGTAGATTTCATCCCAGGAATGCAAACCTGGTTTAATATACACAAGTACATAAATGTTATTCACCATATCTACAGAAGCAAAAATGAAGCCCATATAATCCTCTCAGTAGATGCAGAAAAACCATTTGATAAAATCCAGCAACCTTTTCTAAGTAGAACACTGAAGAATTTAGGCATAGGTGGTACATTTCTAAAATTGATTGAAGCCATCCATGACAAATCCACAGCTAATATCTTACTGAATGGAATTAAACTGAAAGTTTTCTACTTAGAACTGGAACCAGACATGGTTGTCCTCTGTCACCATTACTATTCAACATAGTGCTGGAAGTTCTAACCAATACAATTAGGCAAGGTAAATAAATAAAGTGTATTCAAATAGGATGAGAGGAGGTTAAACTCTCCCTTTTTGCTGATGATATGACCTTATACTTAGAGAAATCTAAAGACGCAACCACAAGACACCTGGAAGTCATCAAAAAATACAGTAATGTCTTGGGATATAAAATCAATGTCCACAAGTCAGTAGCCTTTGTGTATACCAATAATGGCCAAGATGAGAGGCCAACTAAGGACACA
>NW_003852801.1:91503-101765 GCF_000181295.1 Otolemur garnettii
AGGGACATAGACATTTGGAATTGAATAGAAAAACCAGGAAATGAAACCAACAAGTTATAACCACCTAATCTTTGATAAACCAAACAAGAACATACACTGGAGGAAAGACTTCCTATTCAATGAATGGTGCTGGGAGAACTGGATATCTACATGTAAAAGAATGAAACTGGACCCACACCTTTATCCATTTACAAAAAATTAATTCAAGATGGATAAAGGGCTTAAATTTAAGGCATGAAACAATAAAAATCCTCAAAGAAAGCATAGGAAAAACACTGAAAGATATGGGCCTGAGGAAAGACTTTATGAAGAAGATGTCCATGGCAATTGCAACAACAATAAAAATAAGAGAATGGGATTTATTTAAACTAAAAAGCTTCTGTGCAGCTAAGGAGACAACAACCAAAGCAAGTAGACAACCTACACAATGGGAAAGGATATTTACATATTTTGAATGAGACAAAAGCTTAATAACTAGTGTCTATAGAGAACTCAAATTAATCCACATGAAAAAAGCCAACAATCCCATACATCAATGGGGAAGAGAGATGCATAAAACCTTCTCTAAAGAAGACAGACAAATGGCTAGGAAACATGTGAAAAAATGCTCACCATCCCTAATTTTAGAGAAATGCAAATCAAAACCAACTTGAGATATCATCTAACTGCTGCAAGAATGGTCCACATCACAAAATCTCAAAACTCTGCATGTGTTCACTTTTACACTGCTGGTGGGACTGCAAACTAATACAACCTTTTTGGAAGGAATTATGGAGAATCATCAAAGAACTCAACCTAAACCTCCCATTTGATCCTGCAATCCCATTATGAGGCATCTATCCAGAAGAAAAAAAAAAACAAAAAAAACAACAACTCTTATAAAGGCACTTGCACCAGGGTATATGGGTCTGGCACCCTACTCCTTGAGCCACAGGCACCACCTTTATCATAGCTGAATTTACAATTGCCTAATTGCCCACCAACCCAGAAATTGATTGGCAAGCTGTGGTATATGTAATACTATTCAGCCATTAAAAAAATGGAGACTTTATAGCATTTGTATTAACCTGGATGGAAGTGGAACACATTATTCTTAGTGAAGCATCACAGGAATGGAGAAGCATGAATCCTATGTATTCAATTTTGATATGAGGACAATTAATGACAATTAATGACTTGGTGGGGGTGGAGGAAGGGGAGAGCGGGGGGGGAAGAAAATAGTGACTAATTCACAGATATGTTGGATATAATTTTGACCAAAGTACATTATTTGAAGAATAACATTTAATTCAACTTGTTAATATGTTGTTTAGGATATTGCATCTACACTTATAACTGAAATAATCCTGTAATTTCTCTTTATAAGAATATATTTTTTCAATTTTAATAACAGGTAGATCCAGAAGTAATAGAATGAATTTGAAGGATTTCTTCTTTTTCTATTATCTATAAGATTTGACAAGATCTGTTTTTTAAATTATCTTCTGTCTTTATTTATAAATATTAGTTGTCTATTTTTGGAGACTTTGGAAAAAAAATAAGAATCAGTATTCCCACGAATAATTCTCCTCACTATTTAGAAGTCTTTTCTATGGGTTTTTTTTCTTTTGCCATCAAAAATTTCCATAATTCCAGTAGTTGGCATTTCATCTGCTTTCTTTGTTTTCTTGCTAGAATTTTACCTTTTCATAATTTCAAGTTTACTGTATCTGGGATTGCAGCAGAACTTTGCTATAAATTATGAAATACATACTGTTTTTTTTGATCATCCATAGTCAATGCTATGATGTGCTTCCCAGATTCTCACAAATCCCCCAACCCTTTCAAGACTAAAGTATTACTTCCCTCAGCTACTGGGACTATTGGTAGTTGGCTGTTCCCTGATGAGTTCTTCTCTGGAAATTGCCTCTGGCTAACAAGAGTCATCTTATTCAAAGTTCATGTTTGTGGGGAGGCAGCTATCCAAAGACTGGCCATTGCCTCAATTCAGATATCTTTGAGGGGCTTTCCCAACTTCAGAGGTTCCTCCAGGGATCAAGTGAGACATTTGTTGGGACTTTGATAGAGTTCAACTTCTTGCTCTGTCTAGCCTGCTTCATTCTTTCACTCTTACTGATCCTTATCTAGACAGCACTGCCCAATAAATACACTTCCTGCTTGTTTATTTCTATCAGAGTCTGCTTCCCAGGAAACCTACACTGCATTGTTATCACTGTATGTTATTTAATGTATATAATATTTTGCATATGAAATATATTTCATTATCCTTGTGCCTGGATATAAAATTAACTCATGTAATAAAATTTGTCATTTGTGTCAATAAAAAAGAAAGAAATTTCAAACTATCCCTGTTTTCTGGTAATAGAATATTGTATACTCTAAAGAATATACTAAAAGAGTCCTAAAATTTATTAATAAATTCAGTTCAAAGCTCAGGTTACAAAATCAATGTATAAAACCAATAGCATATCTATATACTAATAAAAGTCAATCTGAGAGTCAAATCAGGACACAATACTATTTGCAATAGTTACAAAGAAAATCAGATGCATAATGTACTTAAACAAGGAGATAAAAATTCCCTACAAGGACAACTATGAAATACTGATCAAATAAATTACAGATCATGCAAATAAATGGAAAAGCATACCTTACTCATATACAGGTAGAATGAACATGCTAAAAGGTCCATAATGCCTATAGTAATTTATAGATTCAATGCAATACCAATCAAAATATTAACATCATAGTTTATAGAGCTAAAGAAAATAATCCTAAACATTCTTTGTAACCAAAGAGCCCAAATAGCCAAAGCAATTTTAAGCAAAAAAGAAAAAATCTGGAAGCATCACCTTATCTGTCTTCAAATTAAACAAGGCTGTAGTGGGCAAAATATTATGGAGTTGGTATAAAGTACAGACACAATCAAGTGAAACAGAATGGACAACATAGAAAGAAAACCATTTTCCTACAATCAACTGATCTTTGACAAAGCAGACAATGACACACACTGGGAAACAAAGCCCTATTCAATAAATAGTTCTGACAAAATTAGATAGCCCCAGGTAGAAGAATGAAGCAGGCCCCCATATCGTGTCATATACAAAAATTAATTTAACATGGATAAAAGACTTAAATGTAAGTCATGAAACCATCAAAATTCTTAAAGCAAATATTGGATATACTCCACTAGACATTGACCTACAGAATAAATTTACGACTAAGACTCCAAAGCAAATTCAGCAACTGCAAACATAGACAAAGGAGACTTAATTATATTTAAAACGATTCTGTGCAGCAATGAAAGAAAAGAATCAACAAAATGAATCAACAACCTAAAGAATAAAAGAAAATATTCACAACTTACACATCTAACAAAGACTTGTACCCAGAATCTACAAAGGACTCAACTAATCAGCATGAAAAAAACCAACCCCATGATAAAGTGGGCAAAAGGGATAAATAAAAGTTCTTCAAAACAAGATAGACAAATATCAAGAAAGCATACGAGAGGACAGTCCCTGTGGCTCAAAGGAGTAGGGCACCAGCCCCATATACTGGAGGTGGTGGGGTTCAAACCTGGCCCCTGAGGAAAAAAAAAAGCATATGAGAAAATACTCAACATCACTAATCATCAGGGAAATGCAAATTAAACTACAATGAGATACTATCAATGGCCCTTGTTAAAATGGTCATTATTAAGAATTCAAAAACAATAGATATTGGTTTGTATGCAGTAAGAAAGAAACCCATGTAACACTGTTGGTGGGCCTGCAAATTAGTACAACCTCTATGGAAAGCACTTTGAAGATTACTTAAAGAAAGTAATATAGACCTACCTGATACAGCAATCCCAGTACTGGACATCTACCTAAAGAAAAAAAGTCATTTCATAAAATAGATGCCCATACTTGAATGTTTATCACAGATCAATTCACAATTGCAAAGTTGTTAAATCAACCTAAGTACCAATCAATTCATGAGTGGATAATGAGTGGTACATATACACTATATATACTCAGCTATAAAAAGGAATGAAGTCTTGTCTTTTGCAGCAACTTGGGTGGAACTGGAGACCATTGTCCTAAGTGTAGTTTCTCAGGAACGGAAAAACAGACTTCATATATTATCACTAATAAGTAAGTGCTAAATGATATGTACACATGGGCACAAAGAAATATAAATGACATTGAAAACCAAGAAATGGGAATAGTGGGAAGGAGGTGAGAAATAAAAACTTACCTACTGGGTAAAATGAACATCATCAGTGATGGGTGGGCATTATATAAGATGCCCATGTAACACAAATATTTGTACACCCATTAATATTTTGAAAGAAAAAGGAGAAAAATGACTAAAATAAAAATTCAGAAAAATGAGTGCTGGAGTGAAGCAGTGAAGTTGGGATGCACCTGTGGTAATTCTAGGAGGGCAACATGGTTATATCCAGCCTCTACAGCCCTATCTTTCTCATCTATCTGGACCAGATCAGCCCAGTGACAGGAGGGAATTCCCATTTGGGGGAAAAGATAAGCAGAAGATCTCCGCCAGCTCTCATTGAAACTGCACACACTTCCAGTCCCTACTATAGTAGAATCCCACAGTCTTCACTAACTGGGCCCAGTTTGGAGAGCTGCCAGGAATTCATGCAACTGTATTGCCTCAGATTAAGAGCCCAAAGTGTGTACGCCCCTTTGCTATTCACAATTGTGAGCCAATCTGCTGTAGCACAGCACCATCTTAAGAGCAGAGCCACATTGGAGTGTATTCTTCTTGTCTAGTACATCAAGGAAACCAATATCCACTATCACACTTCCAGCTGCAGGAACACTACTCCAATCCCCTCACAAATAGGATGAACCTGGCTTTGAGCTGTCCAAACAAATGCATGCCCTTCCCTAAGTGGTAGACTCCCTGAGCCTCTAAGTAGCTGAAATACCCCCAGGGAAGGTATTAGTGGAGATTCATTCATGCTCAGGACCAGGGTAAACCTCAGAAGTACCCCTGACCTCCACAGATATAACCCCTGGCCTACCCATCACCCTGAATCCTCAATAAGGGCTGAAAAATAGACCTGAGGTCTGCTACAATGGACATAATCCTCAGCCAGATGAGAAGTTTGTGGCTGCATCCTGACCTAAGAAACAACCCTGGGGCCTCTTCCTGGCAGACATATACTTAGGCTGACTGAGCACCTAGTGTTCATTACTTGGGCTTACAAAACAGTCCCAGGGGCTACCACCTCACAAATGTCCCCTGGCCAGTCAAATAGCCATATAGCCATTGCATGGACCTGAGAATCAGTCTGTGATTTCCCTTGCAGATACCCCCCAAAGCAAGCTGGGAAGTTATGCTTTACCCTAAGCCTGAGAAATAAACCTGAGGGTTCTCCTTGGTAGATATATCCCCAGGCTGGCCATGTAGCAATGTGCCCACATATCTGGCCAGAGAAACAACCCCACAAGTCACTCCTGGAAGACATAATCCCAGGCCACATGCCCAAGCTCCTGGAAATGTAACAGGCCCAGGGCCCTAAGCTCAATGAGCCAGATCCCAAGTTGCTAGACCCAGGGTATGCATGTACACACACACCCCACCCAGGAAACAGTCCCACCCACCACTAGCAAAGCCATACCACTGTTACCATAAACCAAGCCTCGACCATCAAAGCAATTGCAAACATCACTAGTGTGGCTCGCAGCAGGAGAAATACAGAAACTATACTACTGCAGCCACCTAGACAAATGCCAATGTACCCCACTGAATCTACATCCCAAATTTATTTGATTTATTCATTCAAATAAATATTTTCCAATTAAACCTACTCAACAAATTTGGAAGAAGAAATTTCTAAACAAAATTGTAGAAATCAGTGTAAGGACATATTACATATCAGCCATGTCAAAACAAAGGAACATGTTGTCTCCATAGGAAAACAACAATTTTTCAGAACCCCAATCATAATGAAAGATGTGAAAGGGAAAAAAAAAAGAGGCAATTCAATATAATAATCTTAGAAAACTCAGTGAGATGCAAGAGAATACAGCTGCCATTTTTGCTTGTGTAGGTTGCTAAATAGTCATGGTTCCGCCAGGTGTACATAACTCTGCCATCCCCTGCTTCTGGAAAATGGACTGGAGGCCTTTCAGAATGCTCTTGCCATCAGCTTTGGTGCCCATTATGAAGTCTAGTGCGGTGCTGCCATAGCTGTACTTCATAAGTGAGGCCCTGAGCCATACTTGTGGGCAGTAACTGTTAGACTGTGGGGCTACAGTATGTCAGGCTTCCCCTGGCCAGAATTTGCTGCTCTGGAGAAGGCCAAGCCTAGGAGGTCTACTATGCTATTTTTATCACTACAGACTTATAGTATAACCTGAAGTCTGGTAACATGATGTCTTCAGATTTGTTTTTATTTCTAAAAATTATGTGGGCTATTGGGTTTTTTCCTGGTTCCATATGAAACTATGGAAGTATATAAAGTGTATGAAATACTATATTTTTATTGGACTGGGAAAATATATTATGAAGACGACCCTCCCCCCTCCCCGTAATTGCAGCAATGCCATAAATAAATAAATGGATCTGACCAAGATAAAAAGCTCTGCACAGCTAAACATTTCACGATTAAAGCTGACAGCTTTCAGAATGGGAAAATATTTTTGAGTGTTATAAATGTGACATAGGGCTGATAACTAGAATCTTACAGAGAACTCAAACTGATCAAGAAAAGAGCAAACAACCCCATTTATAAGTGGGCAAGAGACAAGGACAGAAACTTCTACAAAGATGACAGACAAGTGGCCAAAAAGCACATGAAAATATGCTCATCACTTATAATCATAAGACAAATGCAAATCAAAATCACACTGACATATGAACTATCTTACAGAAAGAAGACAATCTAATCCTAAACCCAGCATAAAAAAAGAAATAACCAATGCATAAGAAAAGAAATAACAAAAATTAAATCAGAAATTAATGGAATCAAAAACAAAAGAATCATTCACAAAATTAACCAAAGAAAAAATTGGTTTTTCAAAAAAAAAATAAAATCAATAAACCTTTGGCCATATTGAATAGAAACATAGAAGTAAAATCTCTGACAACCTCAATCAGAAACAATAAAGGGAGGGCAGTGCCTGTGGCTCAAAGGAGTAGGGCACTGATCCCATATGCCAGAGGTGGTGGTTTCAAACCCAGCCCTGGCCAAAAACTGCAAAAAAATAAACAATAAAGGGGAAATAACAGATGACACAGAAATACAAGAGATGAGGACTGAGTACTACAAGAAACTCCATGCTCAGAAATTTGGCAAAGTGGAAGAAATGGATCAAAACCTGAAATCACATACTTTCCCTAGACTTAATCAAGAAGAAATAGATCTCTTAAACAAACCAATTTTCAAAAACTGAGATCAAAGCAATAATAACAATTCTCCCAACAAAAAATTTCCTCATCTGCATGGTTTCACAGCAAAATTCTATCAAACCTTCAAAGAAGAACTTATTCCAATAATGCAGAATATTCCCAAAAATTGAGAAGGAAATAATCTTCCCCAATACATTCTATGAAGCAAACATCACCCTGATGCCAAAACCAAAAAAGACCCAACTAAAAAGAAGAACTTCCGACCAATATCACTAATGAATATAGATACAAAAATTCTTAATAAAATCCTAGCCAATAGATTACAGCTTATCATCAAAAAAGTCATACGTCATGATCAAGTTGGTTTCATCCCAGAGATGCAAGGCTGGCTTAACATATGCAAGTCCACAAATGTAATCCACAATATCAACAGAAGCAAAAACAAAGATCATATGATCCTCTCAAAAATGCAGAAAAACTATTTGATAAAATCCAGCATCCTTTTCTAATTAGAACACTGAAGAATTTAGGTGTAGGTAGCACATTTCTTTACTGATTGAAGCCATCTACAACAAACCCACAGCTAATACCATACTGAGTGGAGTAAAACTGAAGGTTTTTCCACTTAGAACTAGAACCAGACAGGGTTGTCCTCTATCACCACTACTATACAACATAGTGCTGGAAGTTCTAGCCAATAGAATCAGGCAAGAGAAGAAATTAATGGGCATCCAAAAGTGTGCAGAGGATTTGAAACACTTGCTTTTTGGTGAGAATACGATCTTATAATTAGACAACCTGAAAGATTCAACCCTAAGACTCCTGGAAATGATCAAATACATAGCAATGTCTCAAGGATATAAAACCAATGTCCACAAGTCAGTAGCCTTTGTACATGTCAATAACAGCCAAGATGAGAAACTGATCAAGGACACAATTCCCTTCACAGTAGCTTCAAAAGAAAATAAAATAATCAGAAATATGCATAACAAAAGAGGTGAAGGACCACTACATGAAAATTACTAAATCCTAACAAAAGAAATAGCAGAAGATATTAAGAAATGGAAGAATATACTATGCTCATGGCTGGGAAGAATCAACATTGTCAAAACTTCTATACTTCCTAAAGCAATCTACAGATTTGATGTGATCCCATTTGAACAACTTCATTATTCTTCCAAGATTTGGAAAAAATAATTCTTCATTTTCTATGGAATGACAGAAAACCCCATATAGCCAAAGAAGTTCTTAATAATAAAAAGAAAGTCAGGTATATCCCCCTACCAGACTATCAGCTATATTTACAAGGCCATAGTGATCAAAACAGCATGGTATTGGCACAAAAACAAGACATTAACATTGGAACCAAATAGAAAACCATGAGATAAATTTAACGTCTTACAGCCACCTGATTTTTGATAAATCAAATAAGAACATACATTGGGGAAAAGAATCTCTATTTAATAAATGGTGTTGGGAGAACTGGACAACCATATGTAAAAGACTGAAACTGAATACACATCTATCTCCACTCAGAAAAATTAATTCAAGATGGATAAAAGATTTAAACCTAAGGCATGAAACAGTAAAAATCCTCAAACAAATATTGGGGAAAACACTTGTAGATTTTGGCCTGGGGAAAAATTTTTATAAAGAAGAATTCTGTGGCAATTGCAACAACAAAAATTTATAAATGGGATTTAAGTAAAATAAATAGCTTCTGTCTATACAACTAAGGAAACAACAACCAAAACAAATAGACAATCTTCAGAATGGGAAAAGATATTTTCATATTATGAATCAGACAAAAGCTTGATAACTAGGATCTACTGAGTACTCAAATAAATTAATCAACCAAAAAAGAGGCAACAATCCCATATATCACTGGACAAAAACCATGAATAGAACCTTCTCTAAAGAAGATAGACAATGGCTAATAAACATATGGAAAAAGGCTCATCATCCCTAATCATTAGAGAAAAGCAAATCAAAGCTACCCTGAGATACTACCTAACCCCAGTCAGAAAGGCCCACATCACAAAGTCTCAAAGCTGCAGATGCTGGCTGTGGGAAGAAGGGAACAGTGTTCCACTGTTAGTGGGACTGCAAACTAATACAACCTTTTTGGAAAGAAGTATGGAGAATGTTCAAAGAACCAAAATTAGACTTCCCATTTGATCCTGCAATACCATTATTGGTAATCTACCCAGAAGAAAAAAAATTCTTTTATCATAAGGACATTTGCACTAGACTGTTTATCACAGCTCAATTACAATTGCCAAACTGGGAAAATAACCTAAATGCCCACCAACTCAGGAATGCATTAACAAGCTGTGGAATATGTATACCATGGAATACTCTTCCAGAAAAGCATCATAAGAATCTGATGTATTCAATTCTCATATGAAGGCAGTAGATGATCTAATACAAGGGGAATAGGAAGTGGGGAGAATGGAGGAGCTAGAGGGAAGGGGGTTCATGGTGTATTGCACACCTCTTGGGGGCAGGACCAATTATAAGAGGGACTTTATCTATCATATGCAATCAACATATCCTAATTCTTTGTGGCTCAACGAATCCAAAACAATAAAAAGAAAAAGAAATAAACGGATGATGGATTATGGAAGCCTCATTTCTCACAATTGTAGTTGGAGTTCATAGATGAGCTGAAGTAAGAAAGTACAATGATCAATGCAATAGTGAAATAGAGTTGGAGACCACATATGAATTTACATTGAGTTTAACATAAGTTCAGATGAATACATATGGAAATGTTTATATATTCATGTATATACATAGGATAATATGTATAGGAAAATACATACAAATAATTCTTTGTTCTTACAATTCAGAGGTCCTAAAGCCACAATATGCTCATGGCAAAATCAAACAGC
>NW_003852801.1:103131-111594 GCF_000181295.1 Otolemur garnettii
AAATTTTAAACTCCTACCAATCCTTATAATATCCTCACAAATATATAAAAGTTATATATGTTTCCTTGTATGAAAAATACACATACTTTTCATATATCATGTTTCCCTGAAAATAAGACCTACACCAAAAATAAGCCCTAGCAGGATTTCTATGCATTTGTTAAATATAAGCCCTACCCCAATAATAAGACCTAGTGATGGGTGTGGCTATGCAGGCTATATCTGCAGATGGGCTATATTGGCATAGCCACACCATGCATTTCAGCGGAGAGTGGCAAGGAAGAGTGGAATTCCTTTTATCTGCCACAGCTCCTTTCTTTGAGCTGTTCGCACTTGGGAAGGTGCATGTGTGGTAACCAGGGTCACAGGCATCCTATTGTGCACATGCAAATGACTAGGGGAAAGGAATTCACATATCACTAGCACCCACCCCACCAACAAGGTCAGCTCTCCCTGTCAGGTTCCAGAAGAAGATGACTTACCTATATTTGAATAAATGTAGATTGTTGTATTATACTTAATAAAAATGAGACATCCCCTGAAAATAAGTCCTAATGTGTCTCCTTGAGAAAAAATAAATATAAGACAGTGTCTAATTTTTGGGGAAACACGGTATTAATGTCATTATCATTTCAATAACAAATGAATTTATATTAAAATCAATTGATAGGCTTAGCATGGCGGCTCATGTCTTTAATTCCAGCACTTTGGGAAAGATGGAGCACTTTGGGAACAGGAGCCTAAAATTTTGTATCACTGGCAGGACTACAATAAAATAAATTAACATAAGAAGCTGGGATAAAGGAATGTTGGGAAAACATTGATAAAAGGCAGGTGGTGCCCCAGCCAGCCGCCTGGGAGAGCCTGCCTGGCCTTCTGCATCACCGCCCTGGAGGTATTGGTGCTGCTGCTTGCGGGGAGGACAGGGCTGAAGAATCAAGGTGACAGAGAGGGGCCAGTGGGGCAGAAGCCTGTGGGTCCCTAGGAAGTTGAGGGAAACAAACCACTGTGCAGCCCAGCAGCCCGTGCCAACTGCAGAACCCTCCTTGGACCTAGTGCTCCTCTGGCTGCACTAGTCCCCTATGAGCATTTCACAATCCCAATGATATAGAATTCCGCCATTCAGGGATGAACAGGGACCCCTGCATTTCTCAGGCCTGAGCATTTCATGTACATTTCCTAGGCCTGGACAATTTCATGAAGAGAATGGCTCTCTCACCGTGCCTTTGGTGGAAAGGACTGTATCCATTCATTGTTACCATGCCCTGGACAAATGTAACTAACTCCAAAGGACCCATGTGTCTATATACCATTATATATAGACCCAGGGTGAGTGGAGATTATACCTATTTGGGTCTTTCTTTCTGCCAGAACTTCTGGTGCTTTTTCTGTATTCTTTTGTGCATAATAAATCTGATCTTCCCACTGACCTGTGGTACGTTGGTTCATTCTTGAAATCCCTGAGAATAAGAACCTACTGAAAAAATAAATTCTGGTAATAATATGTCTTCAAAAGTACGGAAACAATTTCCCCTACTCAGGGATTTTACAGAAATGGAGCCGGAGTGACCTATGACACAAGTGCATTTGCTGAAGACACTAGATTTCTTATTCATACAGCAGACTCTGTGAACTAAGGTGTACAATAATATTTTTCACAATTCTGAATGAAAGTAGAGTTTAACAGAGAAATGTAATTTTAGTTTTGCCTGGGCTGTTGTCTTCTTTCCAGTGCTGATAGGAAATGAAATAATTTGGTCTTCAAAGAGTGTGAACTTCAAAAGAGCAATGAGTAATGCATTCACAGTAAAAGCATACAGTTAACTTATTCAAGGTAGATAAAAGAAAAATTTCTTTAGTGAAAGTATAACCAAGTTGGCTAAAAATTAATCAACATATTTTAATGAAAAGAAATAGAGTTCCCAGATACCTAGTTTCTCTATAAACTAGAGAATTTCATAATGTTTTTTTTTCTGACTCAATTAAAATCCACCAGCTTTGTGCCTAACTCACATACCAGGAATCTAGTCCTCTGGATTTCAACTACTGTCCATTCTCCTGCCTGTGCAGTGCTACCTGGTTGCATGGCTCAGTTCTTGAAATAACTTCTGAATATATGCAGTTCTAGCCCATATGCCAGTGCCAGCTGTCGTTTCTGACTTTTATCATTCCCTATGAATCTGGTTAAGCTAGCTTTGCGTCTGGCATTGCCTATCCCAGTCTTTAATCGTGTTCTCATAATTTTACCCTACATTGTACCAAATTATGTGCTAGTGATACAGGACAGGTGGCACCTCAGCCAGCTCAGCCTGCAGCCGCACCCTTCAAAAGGACCAGCTGGCTGGAGGGAAGGCAGAGCGGAGGTAGGAGGCTCCAGTCACCAAAGGGCCCAGACAACTGCTGGGCCTCAGATGTCCCTCCCCTTGCACTTCCTGCTGAAGGGGGAACTCCACCTTTTCTAGGCCTGGTCAATTTCATGTAAATTTCCTAGGCCTGAATGAAAGGGACTGTAGCCATTCATTAACTGAGTTCAGCCCCATACTGCTAAATGTAACCGCTGAGTTCAGGCATGTAACAACTGAGTTCTGGCTGAATGCAACTTTAGAGGCCCCACACCCACTAAATGTAGCAATTGAGTTCCAGTTAAATAACCCTATGTGACTATACATACCCCTGAGCAGAGAGCCAGTAAGAGACAGACAGAGCAATAGAGCTCTTTTTTTTTTCATAATCGATGTTTTTTTTTTTTTTTTTTTTACTTAAGTCATTTGTATGTAGATCATGAATACATTTATGCCATTATGGAATTCAATGTGTTGATTATTTGTACAAATTGGAGTGCTTACATCCTACTTTCCCCCACCTGGGTTCTCTCTGCCAGGAGCTTTGATGTTTCTTTTGTTTTTTTTTTTCCTTGTCTGTAAATAAATCCCGTCTTACCAGTGATCTGTGGTCCACAGATTCATTCTTCAAATCACTGAGACCAAGAACCCTTGAAGATCCAATTCCAATTCCAGTATCACTAATTTACTTGCAAAAGCTCCTAACTTTATGCATTTTACTTTCTGTTGGTTTGACTGCTAAAAATTTGATCAGGTTTAACAAGCCCAAGGCACACACCTAAGTGCTTGGACAACAATATTGTACAGCTTCCAGCAGACTTTTTTGAGGAGCCCTATATTAAATTATCAAGTAGTAAATATCAGTCCTACTTGAACAATTTGATTTCGAAGCATTGAAAATTAATTCAGTATGCATTAACTTAAACTCACTTTCTTTGAAATTTTTGTATAATTTCTGTTATATAATAATAGCATGATAATGTTTGAAATGGACATTTTCTGACTGATACAATTCCTATAAATGTACTGAAGGGTGTGTAATACTTTCTTCATGCATATTATAACAGAGGGAGAAAAAAATTCATGGTAAAAAAAAGTGTGTTAAAGTCAAATACAGGATTCTTATTGGATTTGTGACTTTTTGTTTATTTCTTAACTTTCACCCAGGAAAATAATGCACACATTTTTAAAAACTTGTATTTGTACATTCCATAGCACACTTCTTGGGGGCAGAATAGGGATTTAGTAAATGGATGCTATAAATTAAAAAAATGCATATTTCTCTGAACATTGCTTTTTGGTAACACACACACATACACAAAAATGTATCTGTAAATGAAATAAGTTTTCAAATCAAAAAGGAGCTGTGTTATAAACACAAATTATTATATTTATATACTTGTGAACATTGAATCTCATGTCAAAAATCCACCTAGATAAAAAATACCATCTATGCCAACATAACTAAACATCCATTAACAACTAATAATTGAGGAGTAATTTAAGCACATCTTTAATCTTATGAGTTAATTAAAATATTCTGTATTCCTTATTAGATTTCTGCCACAAATTGGCCTGAAATAATTAATTTTGTATAGAGTCAGTTGAAATGAGATCTACCATTTATATATCATTTTTGCCCATATTTTTCATATCTCTTCTTTAATTTTTTTCTAATTATTTCCCTCTTCAGTTGGTTTAGTTGTAATCAACCACACAAGTTTTGAATCTCTAAGAACTGGGTGTGAATAAATGTTAAAAATAGTGTTTTAGAAAAAGTACATTTGAAAATTACACATAGTGGCTGACTTCTGTACAAGAATTTTCTAGAATTCAATCTAAAATGCACTTTTAGATTGAAATGTGTTGATAAAAGAAAGATCTCAGTATATAAATCTTCTGCTCCTCCCTAATGTGTGATAACAGCTTTGCACAGGGAAATAGTCTATTTGCTAAAGAAAAAATAGCAACTTAAAGTCCTATTATTCTATTTCATAAAGAGACAGTTCATTCCCTGAAAAAAAATGCCATCAATTGTTTACAAAATATAATATGGATAAAATGGAAATGAGAAGTGAGAATAGAAGTAGAGGCTGAATCTTTTTTCTCCCTCACTTATTTCTTCAATTGCACCACACCTGTCTGCTGAAAGAGAAAAAGGGCAAGTTCCGTTCCAAATTCAAGTTACCAGTAAAGTCAAGCCTAGATTTTTCCAGATATGAAACCACATTAGTGAACCACATTTCTCAAAAGAATAAAAACAGTTGAATAAAGTAAAATTGGTTTCTCATATAAGATTGGAAAAAGCAGACAAGTTGTGGCCTTCAAGTTGATATTTATGGCCTTCATGCTCTGCTGTAGCCACTCAGTGTTAAGCCCTTAGATTTCGCTCTCATTTGAAAGATAACAACTGGCAGATCTGTCAGACTTTAAACTGCCAATCATTTGGAGAGCTGCATTTGTCTTGATTAAATAAGCACCAGTTATTAAAGCTGGGCCTTGACATCCAGGAAAGCCTGTGGTTGTGTTTAGAAGACAAGTGAGTTCTGTCTGCACCAAAATAATGCTTCACTCCTGCAGACACTCTGTTAACAGTTAAGAGGCCAGCGAAAGAATTCTGCTCCACACTAACCCTCCTCCCATTAGTATAACCATTCAAGAGGCTGTTGTCAATCTTAAAAAATTAAAATGTATGTGTATAAATTAAGATAATATATTGATTTACTGAATTAGTTTATTTAAAAGGGAAGATATTATCCAATTTTTAATGAAAATAATGCAATGTGGTTATTTTTATTCCACTTTAACAAATAAAATTGCTGTTACCAATTTTTGGCCACATGAATTCTACTAACGGATCAAAGTTTGCACATCCTTCTTAGATAGGTACCATAGGAGAAGAAATAAACATATCATTACACATATGAGTCATTCATTTAAAAGGCTTTTGGTTAGAATGAAGAAAATGTTTTAGGTTGAAAGTATGTCCTATACTTTGAGAAAGAATAATAATTTCAGTATGAAATATGATAATATATCCTTTGAATGTTCTGTCTAGTTAAAACATTATTTGCCACTAACATAAGATAGATGATGTATATGCCAAATGAAAAATTTCCATCTTAAATTAACTTATATATTCATTATTTGAGCATTATATCTTTTAGGACAGATTTCTAAATGCTATATTGTTTCAAAAAGTTAATATGTTCTTGATTTCTAGATTTTTCTTACTAGGTCTTGTTTGAATCATAATATTCTGTTGAAAATAAATCCTACTGTGGCAGGAGTATGATTTTTCATAAGAAATTTGTAAAGGTCATTTTAAGAAGTATAGAGAGCTATGTGTCTGCCCTATCAAAGTACCCTAGGTAAGAAAGTTTTGAAAGGAAATAGAAAATTAAGAATTGGTTTTCTAAAAAATTTTCCTTACTTCTAAGTTGGAAATGGGGTAAACTAACATATGCACTATTTTTTGTTGTTCTTAAGTGTTCCAATTGGAAAGCAATGAGGAGGCAATAGTACATACCCATACAACGATTTGGATGGAGAATGATCAGTGACTTTAGCTACTGACAACTTTATGCCATACTACTCACCAAGAACTGCAGAACTAAATGTTTTATAAGGTTCAATTATATTATAAAATAAGCTACTCTATGTACCATATCCCATTATGGGCATATGAGCAATATGTAATGTAAAAAGTGTTATCAATATTTAAAGAAGGATATTTTTAATAATTTTATTTGCTTTTTTAAAGGCAGTATTGCATAGATAAAAATTAATTTATTTATAGAGATAAATGAATTTAATATGATAGTCACATTATTTAAGTTGAAACATGCATTTCTCAAATTAACTCAGTAGCTGAGATTTTAAAAAAATTTACATGGTCATAGAAATCGGAAAGTCTTCCATGTCAATGTACTGAAAATCCTGTATCTCAGTCTGACAACTTCATTTTGTCTTATGATCTAAACTGTGTCTAATTTTCATATACAATTTCACACAAAGTTGTTGTATCTAAATATTGAAACATTAAAGTTTTGATACTTGAATTTAAGAAATTGCATATATTTGTCCATACTTTTTAAAGACAGGTATCAAAAAAAGGGCTATCCAATTTATGCTAAGGGGTCATACTGATACTGACTTTCAGGTTCTTGGTCTTCGTGACTTGAGAATAAGTCCACAGATCATAGATCAGTGGCAAGACAGAATTTATTTATAGAAAAAGAATACAAAAACAGTAAAGTTACCAGTAAGGAGAGAAAACCATGTCGGGAGAGAAAAGGTTTCTCCATTTTTTTCTCTCCGGCTCTCTCCATTTAGCGGTATATATAGGTGGATGGGTTCCTTTTATGTGAGGCCAGGAAATGAATGGACATAGTCTCTTCTGCTGGGGCAAGGTGAATGAATGTACTAATGAATGGACATAGCTACATCCAAAGCAGGGGAAGGTGAATGAGTGTACTAATGAATGGACACAATCCATTCACGGAACTGAGGGCTAGGAAACTTACATGAAATTGACCTAGGCATAGGAAATGGGGGTTCCCTATTTAGTCATAAGTGTAAAAGGGAAGGAGACACCAAGGTGCCCTTGTTTCCCCAGCAGTTGTCTGGTCCCTTTGGCTACTGGAGCTTCTGGTAGGGGAGGGAGGCTCCCCACCCCTTGCCTACGCTCCAGCCCACTGGTTGCTTGCCAGCTGCGGCAGCACCAACACCACCAAGGCAAAAGCAGCAGGTCCTCCAGCCCAGCTGGACTGAGCTGGCTGGGGTGCCACCTGTCCTGTATCAGTACTTTTAAAAATATGAATTAGGACTTTAAAGATTATTTTATGTTACCTATTCAATTATTTTCATGAAGCATTGATCTGAATAAATTAAATATGTGGTAAGTTTCAAGATTTTATATATTCTAAACAAACTTCTTTTTACATACATTTAGAAATGCAATTAGAAAATGTGGTAATTATGGCCTCTTATCAGTATACTTAAAATTATAAAGATGAAATCAATATGCAATTCCTGATAATTATGTACTGTTTAATTATACAAATTTGATACTCTTTGTACATTCATGTTTTCAATATTATTATAAAGAAAAATAAATCAGCAGATTGAAACCATGCAAATTTTATTTATATGAGAAATATACATATTTAGAAGTTGTGAACAGACATACTCTTTCAACACTATGAAATTAAGTTTCAGGAAATGTTTATTAAACTATAATAATCTAGTGGCACACATTATGTATCATCTTCAATACATCAACTACCTTGAGGAAAAGGAACAAAGTAATTCAGTTAGGTTTACACAGAAGTTTTTTTAACTTCAGATTTTTTTGGTGTATGTATAAATAAATTTTAAAAGAAAAAAAGGACCTATACAGTGAACATAGTATTCTGTTATTTGCATTGGCAAATTTGTTTAACTAGACCTTATAAGCAGTCATTTTTATTTCCAATATTTTGCATTACCTATAATCTCATAGTTAAAATATACTTTCTGGCACATACGTCATTCTTGAAAGGCAAGGTAACTCCTTTTAAAATTGGGATAGAAATTGCCAAGTTACCTTTCGAGAAGAGGATATCAATTTCTTTTCTTGGCATACACATATGATACTCACTAAATGGTACAGTTGACAACTTTGAGACAAGTGGTATTTTATCATTGTTTTACCTTGCAGTTCCTTAAGTATAATTTCATATTTAGTGTTAATTTCAAATTCCTTTTCTCTGAGATTTAATTTCTTTAGTCATTTCACTTTAATTATCTTTAAACGTTTTCATGATATTTTAAGCATAAGGTTAGCAATCTGTGGACATATTTTGAATCTCTCCTTTACGGTCTCTACATCTGCATTATGTTAAAAAGGCTTTTCAACTGTATGCTTATGAAAATAGTACCAATCTGTATTATTTTATGTTTTGTGAGAACTTGAGTCACAAGGTATTTATTCTGAATGTAAAAGATTCTTAAGATAATCATTAGAAGGAGGTGAAAAGTTCCTGAATCTTTGTTTAAATTTGTCACTTTTTCCTGTTGAAAGAATGTTTTAATCCAAATCTATCATTTTTCTTTTCTCTCTCTCTCCCTCTTTCCCTCC
>NW_003852801.1:112331-114444 GCF_000181295.1 Otolemur garnettii
TTTTTTTTTTTTTTTTTTTTTTTGCACTGAATGCAGCCTAATTTTTGATAAATGCATATAAAACAGTATAACTTAAATGTTCTTTAAAGTTTAGAATAGAAGAATAGAACTCTCTTATGTCAAGACTTTTCTACTCTTTCTAATTTTTTGTTTGTTTGTTTGAGACAGAGACTCACTTTGTCACCCTCAGTAGAATGCTGTGGCATTATTGCTTATAGCTACCTCAAACTCTTGTGCTCAAGTGATCTACTTGCCTCAGCCTCCCAAGTAGCTGGAACTGTAGGTACCCACCACAACTCCTGCTATTTTTTAGAGACAGAGATCTGACTCTTAGTGAGGTTGGTCTTGAACGCCTGAGCTCAGGCAATCCACCCACCTTGGCCTCCCAGAGTGCTAGGATTATAGCATGAGCCACCATGCCCAGCCCTACTACTTCTAAATTATGTTCAATTCCTCTTTCTAACTACTTTGAAAAATCTCTAATTACAGACTCATACGTAGTTCCAAATGACATTCAACTATGAGATGAAAATTGCAAATCATTTTATTCTTAGTGCGTGTATCTGAAATTGTGAATTACATATTATTTGCGTCAGACCACTTGAGCTGCCTCTGTGCCTTAAAAGTGATTTATGATTCCCACCAGCCTGGAGGAACTCATTTTAACAAACTCTCCATATGACTCTCAATGACTCCAAAGTTTTTCTGTTTTTAAATCATTTAATCATCTTCACCTAGAGAGATGCATAAGTAAGACATGTAAGCTCATTTAATCTCTGATTTATTTCTATATAGGTGGGTTGAAGAAATCAAGGAAGGAAGGAAGGAAAGTAGAAAAGAAAACATTCTGAGTTTATGCAATTCTTTTAATTTATTCTTCAAAATACAT
Source organism: Otolemur garnettii (assembly GCF_000181295.1). Classification (NCBI taxonomy): domain Eukaryota; kingdom Metazoa; phylum Chordata; class Mammalia; order Primates; family Galagidae; genus Otolemur; species Otolemur garnettii. Next base: position 113,221 of record NW_003852801.1, read on the forward strand.
GTAGATATATTCTTTATGTATTTTTACTCATATCTATACATATATAAAATAAAAATGTGGTGTTAAAAAGATCAAATAACTTTCTTAAATTACAAGAACTTCAAAATTATTGTTTATTAAAATTTCTTTTCATTCCTGTGAGTGATAACATGATGTAACCTCTCGGAAAATGATCTGAAATTTTCTTATACAGCTATATGTATGTACACATCTAATACAGAAATTCTATTCTTTTGTATTTTCACAAAAGAATTGAACATTATTAATAAGTATGTGCACATACATAGTTTGGCTGAAAGTAAGGATGTATTTATAAATGTAATCCCATTCAGCAAAGAAAATAACTACTGATACACGCCATGATATGGATGAGTCTCAAAAATATTTTTCTGAGTAAAAGAAGTGACTCTGTATGAATCTGTTTGTACGAATTTCTAGAGGAGGTAAATCATATAGAGTAAAATAAATCAAAACAGTGGGTGCCTCAGCAGCATAGGAGAGGCAGAAGCAATGGCCTGGGCAGGAGCATAAACTTCTGAGGCGAGAGAAATGATCTATGTCTTAATCTGCATAACGGTTTCATGGTTGTATACATAGGCTAATATTCATCTTGCTGCCACATTTAACAAATGTACATTTCACTCTATGTATGCCATACTGTGATTTTTAACTCACTTGCTCAAAATGTGCTCTTTGAGAACACTGTATATCAAACATTACTTTGCATCTGATATAGTCGGATATACTTTTGCTGCTTACTCGCACTATAAAAAAATCCTTAATTTAACCTTTCAATGAATTTTGGGAAAAAGGAAAAGGGTCAAAACAAAAGAAAACAAATAAAAAATAAAAAAGAAAAACAAAATTCCAAAACTAATCCCCAACCAACCAAACCAACTCCCAAAGCAACAAATGGTAATAATTTCCCCGAAAAAAGTCCAAAAGGAAATTTTGCAATTAAAAAAAAAAGAAAAAACAAGGTTCCTCTTAAAAAAAAAGAAGAAAATATACTATATCTATGATTTATACCTTGCTCTTTTAACTTAATATGTAGATATTTCACATATTGATATATTAAATACAGTCATGCCTCATTACCTATGGGGACGTTGATTGCAGGTCCCTCTGCAGTTTTCAAAATCAGTGGATGATCAAATCCCTTATAGTTACCCCCTGTATCTGCAGATGCATACCCTATAGATAGGGAGGGCAAAATGTGTGTGT
>NW_003852801.1:116165-119802 GCF_000181295.1 Otolemur garnettii
CTAAGGACCCTGCAATCAATTAGCGTCCTTCACAATACTCTGCAGGTCACAACATGCTGATTACTGATCTGTCCCTGTGGACTGGTTATGGTGATTTCACCCACCATTTATTCTGTTGGGCTCTCTCAAAGTTAGATGCTAGCAACTGGCTTCTGTTGCTCAAAATGCTCATTATTTTCACTGGAAGCAGGGAACCCAATCCCACTGCAACATCTCACATAATCATCTCTTACTTAGAAAGAACAAAAAACCAGAGATTTTCAGAAATGCTGGTGAACTTCCCTGTTTGCCTTCTTCAATGCATTTCTTAATTTCTTTAACATTACTTTATGCTGTTTTGTGGAAAGTTGTTGAGTAAGGGATGTCTGAACACAGATTGGACTCTCATTGTTGATCGAACATGATTATCCAGCCTAGAGACTATTAATGTCACTCACAATTTTTTAGCCAACACATTTAAATACCATATCAAGATATGCCTTTACTTGTCTTTGTTAGTTTTTGCCTCTTTGTTAGTGTAATGATCTTAACATCCACTGTCCCACGTGATGCTCCATCTCCTGGCAATACAGATTGGTAAGATTTTGCAACTTGTTCTCTCTATAGATACCTCCCTCTGGACTAGGTCTGTAACTCTCTGTGTAGGCTCTGTGAGCTGCTAATTTTTATGATGGCCGAGAGACAATACAAAGATACTTAGAGGAACAATCATCACTTTGTGAGGCCACAGTTCTAGTTAAAGTCATTAGAATGCACTTATGAAGGGAAAAACTCAAATGGGATACAGGACCTGTTCTTGTCAAAAGAAACATGCAGGGAAAATTTAGGATTTTTGGCCTCCTCTGGGTCCACCCAAGGGTCTTAATCTCATTCTTCAAAGCCCCAGTACTTCTCAAATATATAAGTAGGTCAGTTGCTAAATCACATGTTTAGGGTCTATGCCCAAAATTGCTTCTGGTATAATTACAAAACCATTGCAGATTTTGCAGGAAAAAGGATAGAATGATCAAATAGATATGGAGGAAATATTTACAGGGCTATTGGTAATGTTTGCCTGCAGGCAGAGGGAGTCTTACGGTACGGACTGCCTGACGAAAGCTGCAAACTTGAGGAGTTTGAAGTAGACATCAAGTCTGTAAGGGAGCAGGGTGGGACCATAAATACTAACTACTCTCCCTCTTTCCATTCGGTGTCTCACTATTCCCTCCCTTTGGCTGAAACTCAGTACAGAAGGCCCGTGTGTCCTTTTGAGGCAGACCAGAAGTATCAGCCTCAGAAGAAACAAAGGTAAGAAAGGGATAGGGAGCAAAGGGAGAACATGCAACACAGCCATGCCCTGTCTTCCCTGCCTCTGTAACACTGGGTCCAGGGAAGCCCTCGGATTGATTAGAACAAATACATTCCTTTTGCTGCAAACGAGGAATTTACAGTTTTTAGATTATCATGTCCCGTTCAGTTTTAATTACAGTTATAATGTCTCTTCCAGTATAGGAATTTTTTATATAGATGATTTCTGTGTTTACTCATCTTTAGTTTAGCTGCTTCATGATCTATTTCCCCTACTTTTGGCAACCATAACCCTCTTTGGGGAGGGGATGTTTCCATTTTAGCTGGATCCTAAGTATGTTTCTCATCTTTTTTATTTCTGTGAAGTAGAGGGAGAAATACTTTCTTTCACTATATTCAGGCTGAGTGTGTTCCCACCAGATGCTTTTATAGATGTTTTTAGATGTAGTGCTTTCATCTACATTCTAAACATGAAAAAATTAAGAATCAAAGAGATTGAATCAAAGTCAACAGCATAAAGTGGTAATTTCAATGTTTTAACTCAACTTTCTATCAACAGGTATTACTTATAATTTAACCGATATAAATACCCTGTATAACACTTAATGGGTACTAGGCTACTGGTTGCATATACTAATGCATTTAATTATCACAAAAATCCAAGAAGGAAGGTATGATTATTAGTCTCCTCATATAATAGAAAAATAAAAATAAAGACAGTAAAAACAAACAGACAAAAAAACCCAATTAAGTTCACATTCAGTATGTAACAGTGTAAAATTCAGAAAAGAGTAGAACTATATTAATAGTGTACTAAACCTTCCTAGTACTCTTTTTCTGGGTATGTTATTGTTGTTGGGTACTCTTTGATCACATTGGTATATAGCAATGATTTTCATTGTTTTAGAAGTAAAGTTTTGATATTTGAAAATTCTCATGGTTTTATTTTGTTATTTTGGTTTTTAACTTTATGTAAGATAAGGAAATTATTCCTCATAGACTCAAATTTGTTCATAAGCAATAATTTGAAAATAGTACAGATTTAATCAAAAGTTATGACCTGAAAAACACAGATCATATCAAGTATATTTATAAATTACCACAATATTTTACAGAGCTACACAAACATAGTGAAGTTTAAAGCATTTGTCACATTGACATATTGATAAATTTGTGTAAATGTATTGTTACTGGGGCCCTGGTTTCTTCAGACAATTTTGCTATGACACTGGCCTTTTTTTTTGTGGTGCTTCATTTGAAAACAGCAGACTATGTCAAGTAAGTAAAATGAAATGGGTCAAGTACACATTGTATTAAGAAGAATACACATCCTGTATACTTTACATCCAAACATACTCACAGTTCTATATATAAGAAGGAATACAATTAATTACATTTATCACCATTCCTATAAAATACGCAGTTATACACACACATACTTATAAATGTATTTTCAAATATATTACCAAACAGAGAGCATTAGTGTTGACTACATGTTTGTAGAACTGAATTCTTGTATTTGAAAGAAATTTTTTACATACTGGTCATACTTTTCATTTGGCTATTCCCATCTACTTCCCATACCAGATTAACACAAATCTTGTTAATATCTGCATTCTCTGCCCTATCATTTCATCATATGAAATGAGTCAGCATAGTGGGTTGTAGGAAGATCTATGGAAGAAGCCACTCTTAAATCAGGACAGTTACTAATGACTGTATACTTGAATGACTTAAGTATAATTTAAATAGTTAAATTATAACTAAACATAGACAAAATTCAACTTATCCTTAGGTGAATCTCCAACTATGTGTTCAGCCATTATAATGCCATCCAACATGGGGGAAAACATGATGAAATTAAAGCTATAATGGAAACAAATTATATTATACATAGTATCTTAGTAATGTAAAAATATATGCTATTTTAAAGTATTTCTGGGGCATCTCCCATGAGGCATTTCATGAGCCTATCCAGTGCTCATGAAATAGACTTGCACCTCACAGTGCATCCATGCTTGAACTTGTTCTGGAGCAGGAGGTGACCCCAGACTGCACTATCATAACCAGTCTGAGGACTCTGGGATGCTTGAGGGAGAGTTTGTCTGCCCACTTTCAGTCTTCTCCCCCTAGGAATCAAGTATTCCATTTACAGGGCCAAGATCTGGCAATTACCTAACATATTCCAAAAATGAGGGCACCTGAATACTGTCCCAGGATCTGAGGTCAATAATTTGATTCATTATATACATAGAAATAAAAACAAAAACCATATGATCATCTCAATACATACAGAAAAAGCTCTTGATGAAACCCAGTACCCATTCATGATAAAAACCTGCAACATCAT
>NW_003852801.1:120952-124066 GCF_000181295.1 Otolemur garnettii
AGTAGGAGAATATATTCTCAAACTATACATCTGATCATCTCAATACATGCAGAAATAGCTCTTGATAAAACCCAGTACCCATTCATGATAAAAACTTGCAACACACTATACATAGAGAGAATATGCCTCAAAATAACAAAATCCACATATGATAAACACATAGCCAACATCTGACAACGGCCTAATATCCAGAACCTATAAAAGAACTCAAACTATTCAGCAAGAAAAAAACCCAAATAACTTCATTTAAAGTGAGCCAAGGAGGGTAGCCCCTGTGGCTCAAAGGAGTAGGGTACCAGCCCCATATGCGGGAAGTGGAAGGTTCAAACCCAGCCCTGTCCCCCCCCCAAAAAAAAAGTGAGCAAAGGAGATGAACACATAATTTTCAAAAGCAAAGAAACAAATTAACAACAAATATGACAAAATGCTCAATATCACTAATCATTAGAAAAATGCAAATTAAAACCATACTAAGATACTACATTGCCCCTCTCAGAATATCCATTATTATGTAGTTAAAAACAATGGATGTTGGCATGGATGCAGTGAAAAGGAAATGCTTATACATTGATGGGTGGAATGTAAGTAAACATAACCTCAATGGAAAGCAGTATAGCAATTCTCAGAACTACAAGTAGATTTCCATTCAATCCAGCAATCTCACCAAAGGGAAATAAGACATTTTGTAAAAATGACACCTGCACCCATATGTTTACCACAGAAAAATTCACAATTGCAGAGATGTAGAGTCAATCTAAATGTCCATTAACCACTTAATGGATAGCGAAATTGTGATTATATATGTGTGTGTGTGTGTATTATATGTATGTATATGCCATGAAATGTAATCAAACCATCAGAAAGAATAAAATAGTCTTTTCCAGCAACTTGAATGGAACTGAAGGCAAGTAACCTAAGTCAAGTAACCCAAGGATAAGTAACCAAATACCAAATACATTTGCACTTATACATGTGAGGTAAGCACTCACTATGCCTGGTCATAAGAGTGACTTAATGGACACTGGAGACTCAGGAGGGAGAAATGTTGGATACCATGGTACCTACTGGTTCTCTGTACACCATTTAAGTGATGTGTATATAGTATATATAGGTTTCTCTACTATGCAATTCATCCACATAACAAAAGCTTACTTGTACCTCACAAGGCTATTTAAATAAGAAATTTTAAAAGATAAATAAAAAACTTAGAATCTTGGGCTTCCTTAACTTCAGAGTAAACTATTTCTGATGCTTGGATCAACTAGTGACTGTATAGAGTTTATAGTTCAGTGAAGGCTATAGTTCTAAATGGTTTTGTATGACTTGGCCACTGACCTTATCTACAAAAACTGATATTACTATGTCAGTAATTAGTACTATAATTAGTATGTCATGTTAAAAGGAAATAGCATGAAGTACATGTCGACATGATATGAACATATTTACCTGTTAATTTCCTTTGTTTTGAGTTTACATTAAACATACTTTTCTAAGTATGTTTAAACTAAGTTGCCTTTAGTTTAAATCAAACATAGTACATATGAAAAACTATCTCATCACAATTATCTTTCTAGGAATTCATTTTGGTAAAATTACTGTATGTGAAATTCACATTTGATTCTATATTCTGAATGGTAGAGAGATAATAGAGGTAAATTGTTTTCTGAGAGAATTTAAAACCTGGTCACAAACACTATTTGTACTTTAGTAGAAAGCATGCTTCCTATGATTTTCCTCCCTAAATTATTTTCAGGCTCTTATTTTACTATATGGAGACCAAATGCTCCTAATAATTGAGACTAAAATATTTCTATGTATATGATTTTTTGAGATATGGTAAAAGGAGATGAGACTATGACATTTTGATAATTTGTCATTCATGTGCCAAATTGAAATGCCAATAAATAAAAAACAGCCCAACACAAGGATTCATATAAATTGGTAAAAAATAAAATTCTTTCGGATCTTATAAGTTTGTGTCTAATTATTTACTTATATGCTTGTTTCCTACCAAACTATGCACTCTTAGACACCCCAAGTGTCCAGAGCATATCACTTAGTGTTCTATTCACTCTTGCCAAACTTTCCACTCCTTTCTTTCCTTTTTGCTTTGTTCTACAGGTGCCCAGGTAATCACAGTTATTCATTCAAAACATGTTTACTCCATAACAACTACATTCTGAGCCTCCCCGTTTTCAGTTGATGAGTTAATTTTTCATATGTACGACGTTTGATTTAAACTGAAGGCAATTAGAAAAGTGTGTTTAATGTAAACTCAAACACTGCCTACCACTCAGTATCTCCTGCTTCATTTGTTGAGTGAGTACATATTGAACTGTAATTTCTTTTCACATAAGAACACACTGACCTAGTGTCCTCCAGGAAGGTAGTTTGCATAATATTGTCTTTATTATGCTCCTTATTGAGTTATTTTTCTTTTGATGGGAAATGTGTGAATAACCTGAAACAATCTGCAATCTGGCTTATTGCGTGATTAAAAGCAATGGTTAGGGATGCGCAGAAGAATAAAAAGCAAATATTTCTCTAGGTCAGAACACATAAAAAAGAGGAAATCGACCATGAAGGTAGTCTTCACCAGGCCTCACGCGCATTTCAACTCACTATCAAGATGCCCAGTTGTAGATGATCATTTGTGTTCTCTTCTGTAGTGCTTTAAATTAAGGAATCAGCAGGAAAAATAAAAATCATTAGTATTTGAAAGCAAATGTATTATTCTAAATAAAAATAGATAAATTAATAAGTAATAACAAATAAATGAGAAGTTGAAGAAGGAGAAAGAGAGGGAGTAAGTAGAAGGAGGAGGAGGAGGGAATAGGAGAAAGGGAAAGAGATGATTCAGAAGAATGCAGAGCATTCAAATAGCATATACCCCAGAACTGACAGAGAAAAGTCATCCTAAATATGCTACTGATTTCAAAATAAGAGCATTTGTATTTGTCTTAGCAAGTTTTTAAAATATATGATTTTCCTAGGATGTTCTAATTCTTTCCAGGGTCTAAGTAGCTAGAGTTATTTTCAATGACAGTGACAAAGGAAACCAATCTTTATCACTGAAATATTCATCATTATAAAACAAGGCCTCCTTTCTTCAGC
>NW_003852801.1:125138-126229 GCF_000181295.1 Otolemur garnettii
CAGGTAGCATGGAGTTGTAACTTCTGCTTTTTAGATTATAAGTTTACTTTCATCCTCATTGTTTTTGTGTATATAACTTGGGAAGATCCAGAGACCAGACAGACCTTCTCCCCTTCTAATCGCTGAACTTTGCTATAGATGCCTCCTTTGTTGTTCTGTATCTAACTTAGACCAAATGGTGAAAAGACCACATGACTGTTACATCTTTAGTTTGAATGTTAAACATACTTTGCTTAAAAAGAAAAAGGCTACCTTTACTAATCAGATTACTGTAACTATAGATTATATAGAAAGATATTGAAATTCTGTTAAGCTTCCCAAACTTTATCTATGTAAAAGATACCAAACTTCTATAGTTCAGGATATTAATTTCCATTCTTATGACTCAGTGCTTTCTAGATGGTTGTCTTCAAACTTCATACTTGAATAAATACTCTATAAACTAGATTTTGACCTTTTTTTTTTGCTGTCTTTTTTCTTGTTTTTTTTAAATTTTTCTTACTTATACATGTGTATATTAAGTTTCCACTTTTGCCTTTACAGAATTAAAAATGCTAAATTTAATGACAATAACAATATTTAACATAAGGACTGAGAAAAAACCTCATAAAGAAAAAATGACGATAAATACATTTAGAAAAGAAATCAGGTGATTGCTGCAACAAAATATTAAGCAATAATAATAGTAGTAATGCAAAGAAAGTAACATTCACATTGTCAGATAGGAGTATGTCTATTATAGAATACTTTGATCAGTTAATTTCTTCTTATTTTGTTTTTTCCAAACTCTCAAAAAAATAGACAACTAATATTTATAAATGAAAGTAACAGATAATTTCAAAAAAAAAACAAAAACAAAACAGATCATGCCAAATCTTATAGACAATAGAAAAGAAATACTTCAAAATCATTCTACTTAATCTGAATACACCTGATACTAAAATTGGTGAAAATATATTGTTATAAGGGGGAAATTACAAACATATTTCACTTATAAATGAGGATGCAATATGATAAACAACATATTAACAAGTTGAATTAAAAATTAATATTTAAGTAATGTTCTTTGGTTCAAATTAAATACAATTTAT
>NW_003852801.1:127102-128320 GCF_000181295.1 Otolemur garnettii
CTATGTCACACTCATTAGAGTGTTGTGGTGTTACAGCTCACAGCAACTGCAAACTCCTGGTCTTAAGTAATTCTCTTGCCTCAGCCCCCCAAGTAGCTGGGACTATAGGTGCCTTGCCACAACACCTGGCTACTGTTTGTTGTAGTTGTTATTGTTATTTGGCAGACCTGGGCTGGGTTCAAACCTAGTAGCCCTGGTGATACCAGACTGGTGGTGCCCCAGCCATCTCAGCCAAGTGGGGCATCTTGGTGGTGTTGGTGGCTGCAGCCGGCAGAGGAACCAGCAGTCTGAAGCCTAGGCAAGGGGGAGGGAACTTCCCTCCCCCAATGGAAGCTCCAGTAGCAAAGGAACCTGACACAAGCAGGAAAAGACACTGGCTATTCCTCCAGTGCATCCCTAATTTGTCCATTTTCAAAACCTGTGCCTAATTGGTCAGTTTTCAGGCCCTGAAAGCTCACTGGACAATTGCCCTTATATAAGCCCCTGAGCAGACACACTGCCACAGACCTCTGAGGGAGAGAGAGCAGAAGAGCAACAGCTGTAACACTTACACCCTGCTCTGCAAGGAGGTTTGGCCCTTTATAAGAGCTGTAACACTTGTACCCTGCTCTGCAAAGAGGTTTGGCTCTTTGTGAGAGCTGTAATACCTGTTGAATAAAACCTAACTTACTGTTGATCCTGTGGTCCTTGGATTCATTCATTGAAACTGGAGTATGTGGCTGGTGCCCTCGCCACCAAGCTAAAGGTGCCAAGCTGATGATCATTTCATCATAAACATTTTCATCATAAACATTTTATAATAGTAATTGTTTTGTGCTTAGACCTATAAAAATTTTTCATGGTTCACCTAAGGAAATGATAGTCAATCCTATATACGAGACACATTTTTAATCTATTTCTCTGACTTACATCTGAGTTTAGATTAAGAATCAAGGGAGAAATTCTGTGCCTTCTTGCCAAAATATTTAATATTCCAAGCTATTGCTGAATTGTATTTCAATAGTGAAAAGGAAAATTCTTATTTATGAAAGGAAAAACATAACCAGAATAGCCAGTAAATATTCACATAAGCCCCTTATAGTCATTAAGGATACTCATAAAATCTGCAAATGTCACTTCATCTTCTTCTTTCATACATAGACAGAGTGAATTAATGTGAACTCTATTTTTCTACTTACATTGTTGTATCATTTTAAAAATCATTAAGGAAGTTATTAT
>NW_003852801.1:128902-130115 GCF_000181295.1 Otolemur garnettii
TAAATAATTATTTATTAATAGCTAATTCCATAAAGTTACTTTCCAAGGGAGTGTGCTTGCAACGAGCAGGATAGTAATTTCACAAGTTTGTTAGATGTTGATGATGTTAGGTCTGTCTGATGTTCCCTGGTCCTTGATTCCCAGGGTCAGGAATGAATACTTGTACCCAGTCAGGCCACGATGGCCTGATCACAAAGACGAAGTAATCCCACACACACATTTTATTGCAAAGCACAATTATGTCTCAGAGGGAGAGACAGGTCACTCTCCATGAATGGAAAACCTAGAAATCTTAGTGCACAGAGTCTTTTCTTGTTTTTTAGTATTTTTTCTTTTTTTGAGGGAGGTTATTTTGTTTTTTGCAGTTTTTGGCTGGGGCCACCTCCAGTATATGCGCCCAGTGCCCTACTCCTTTGAGCCACAGGTGCCATCCCACACAGTCTTTCCTATGCTCACTAGTTGTTCCACCTCTCTCCTGGATAGGACTGGTTTTTCTTTTACCTTCTTTGGGTGATTGACAGGTTGGGGTTATATAACAGGTTAGATAATAGGTCGAGTTTATATAACAGTTTGCTTTTCACACATGTGTCTTCCCAGAATCCTTCATGGAAAATTCACTGGGGGCCAAAACCATATTTCTAATTATATGGTAATGAATCCCAGATTAGTTAAGGTCACCAGGAACTCCTTACTGGGCATGAGCCAACCAGAAAAAAGACTGTAGCCATAAATATCTGATATTGTGGTTTCTCTTCTGCACTCTGATTTGATTCCCACTCTCCACTCTCAGACACCTCCTCTATCTGTCTTGCCACCTGTTAGACCTCTCCCTACCTAATACTGAAGGTTGTAAAATTTATTTCCTTGGAATAGGCTTATTTTGAGCTGAAGGTACTTCAGAAGAAGCAGATACAAGAAAAACTCTCTGCACTCCCACTATTTGCCTAAATAAAGGGTACACATTTATAAAGGCATCCCCCTTCCCCTCCCTACTGGGAAGGACAGCTTTAATCATGGAGACAACTCTAAAGGCTTCCTATCCCAGAGAGGGCTCCAGAGGAATTTACATACTAACTGGCCCTTGTTTTCTATTAATTTTCTTCCATATATTTGTCTTCCTGCAATTTGCAACTTTAGAAAGACAATATCCTTTTCCTTTGACTTGTCATTTCTGTAAAAATGTCTTATCTTTTCGTTAAAATGCTGTATAAAG
>NW_003852801.1:132377-134678 GCF_000181295.1 Otolemur garnettii
ATGTAACATAAGGAGTTAATTAAAATCATAAAAGCTACTTCTTATAAGTATCTTTGAATAATTTTTATGGATTTAAATTACATTATTTTTAAAATTATAGTATAATACAAAATTAGGAAGAAATATATTTACAGACCAAATTTTGTACTAAAAATTCAATGAAGGATGGTATTAATGGATCGCAATGTTTATTTCTTCTATTTTAAAGTTAGTAACTTATAAGCTACTTTTTGAAACTCATGAATCATTAAGAATATCAATCTATGATATATACATAATCTATTCTCTCACTAAGAATCTATACAAACAAATTACCCTCATCCATACTGTGGAATAGAGCATACTGGCAACTGAAATAGATTAAGCTGAATACCATTAAAATAGACATATGACTTTCTTTTATACTCTCAGTAAATAAAAAACTGGAAAATGCCAGAAAATGTAGTATCAAAGGAATCACTAATATTAATCAGTTTGGATACATTTTATGATGTATCAAGATTCTGGTGTATTGTATTTACTTAAAATGTCATTATTTTGTAAAAATCAAACCAGGTGACATTATTAGTAAGAAACATGCTTTTTATCTGCAGGCATATTTGAAACAGTGAATGAAGATAAATTTTCATAGTTTTGAACTACTTTTTTGTTTTATCTAGATCAAAACAAATTACATTATTGCCTCAATTTATGTAAGAATATTCCTGTAAAATTTTAAATACATTAAATAGGCAACAATACTGTGCCTATAAATGTGAAGTGGAGATAGATTACTGTTCCAGATAATTACAGTGAGTTTTTAACCTATAAGAATGCCCAGTGAAATAGAAATTAATACAGGCCATGGACCAATCATTATTTTTTGTGAGACTGCCCAGCACATTGAAATACCACTAGCTTCCCTGGCCTAATATTTTTTTAAAGTCAGCAGAGCAAACAACCAACCAAAACCAGCTCCCCTAAATTTCAAAAACTCCTCTTAAGAGACAGCAACTCAGTGGTAAGAACCACTGAAGGATAAAAAGGTTATCAACTTCCTTAGAGCAAATGAGAGTTTACTTCCTGGTGGTTCTGTTTAACAGATTAAAAAATATATATATGTAAGCGATAACTGAGTTATTGCCTTACACTATAACAAAAACTATCTTTTAGATGGAGAACTGTGTGCCCCTCACCATTCCAGATGACAACAACCTAAAGTAATCCAGATTTTTACTTGGGTAATGGCTCTCGTACTTACAGAATTGTATGTAATCACTACCTAATTTTCCCTCCTGTTTATTTCACTGGGCATTTCCCCCCACTGTGGTAGAACACAATACTTGCTTTGTTAGGTTTTTCAGCATCCTGGTCAGTGCCCAGCTCAGCCTCTTCACCCTTTCAAAGTTTTACACGCATACACTGCACTGGGAAGGTGCCATAAGAGGGCTAAAATCCTGACGCAATCACCTGAAACAAGCTCCCCCAAACTTTCCTTAATTCGTGCTCTTTTTTCCTCCTGTCATCTGGCTTCAATGAAATACAACAATTTTGTTTGTACCGACCTTATCACACGTTCATCTCTAAGAGATGTACTTGCTTCTCAACATACTTCCCATAACTCAATTTTGGTTTTAGTAGAGATACTATTTAAACCCTAGCTCTATGATTCAAAAACAATAATGATATTAAAATGCTCATACTACCAACTAAAATTGACCCCTGTTACTGATTTTAGAACTTTAGATAAGTCACATAATTTCTCTGAACAATTTCCTTACCTTCCATGTGTGGTGGGGTAAGCCTTGAAATTAGGACCAGTAACAATAACAGATAATTTGATGATAAAGTCTTGGTGTCAAGATGATAAATTCTCAGCTGGTCAGATTGCTCTGCTCATCTATACTATACATAAGCATCGCGACCCTGTGAGTTGTGTTTTGAATAACACTCTGTCCTAACAGCTGAGAGGATCCCGGCAGCTGAGAGCACAGGCAGGGTATCCACCTGCAGGCGCTGCCTTAGTCAGCCTCACCCCTGGGACTCAGATTGCAAGTATAACTCAACAAAGTGAAACAGTGGAAGGGATTTTAGTACTTATAGACCCTGGAGAGTGTAGAACACACCCAGGGCCCCCCTTCCACCTCACAGAGGTCAGGTATCAGGGCAGAGAACGAGAGGAAACCTGTGGACCAATGACTTCACTGGCTCCAAGGTGTTGTTTAAACAGGTTTCCTGTGGGAGCTTTAATGGTGGGTTTTAAAAAAGCAGACCTTTGTTCCAGGCAGTCTCCCGGTAACTGAGAGGTAGTTACTTTAAAAT
>NW_003852801.1:134882-136335 GCF_000181295.1 Otolemur garnettii
CCTCTGCCTCCCAAGTAGCTGGGACTAAAGGCGCCCACCACAACGCTGGCTATTTTTTCTGTTTGGCAGGCCCGGGTCTGTTCAAACCCAGCAGCCCCAGAGCTTGTGGCCGGTGCCCTAATTATTAAGCTCCAGGCTGCCCAGTGGAGCCTTTTCCGGGGAGGTTAGGGTTGGGGATTGAGTCAAAAGTGGAAGATCCCTGCTTCTGGAATAAGAGAGTTAAATTTACTTTTAAAAAATAGTTTTGGAGATAAAATAAAATTATAAGTTACTCACTACAGATAGATATAGTAGTATTAATACATCTCAAATTTGAACAAATTCTATACAAGTCATTTTTGAAACTATGAATCTACAAAGACAAGCCTTCCAAACGGTTATCCTGGAAATTCAGAAATGCCTTAGGCATCTTATAAAGCTACTAAGCTAACAGAAGTGACATCTCAACAAGCTTTGATTATGTTTTGCTATAGAAGCTTGGAAATATTTCTACTCCATTCATAGAAATAACACTACTGAAGAAATGTGAAGGAGAAAACAGATATATTATTATATATCCCAATATCCGTGTGCAAGTCTACTTCAATTTAACTTGTTATTTAAGAATATAAACTGTTTATGGGTCATATAGTCTAACCTCAATATCACAAAATGCATCTTGTTGTAAAAATTCTAGCAGAAGTTCTTAGTTACCATGTCATTTTTGCCTCAGAAACAATTGACAATTCTCAGAATATTTAGGGCAAGTAAAAATCAAATTTTTCTTCATACCAAAGAGTAAAAGCAATTCACACTATGGCATTCAGTACTTCCAATCATTCTCAAATGTGTGAAAAAGAAAAGCACTTACAACACCTTGATCACCTGATGGAAACGCTAAAAATGGATCAGTTTGCTGATTTCATATCAACTACAACTCAAGAAAGGACTTTGCTCCATTTCTTTTAAGTTACACGTAGCACATTGCAGAGAGACACGTTCACTAAAATACAGTCTATTGACAATGTTTTAAGGACATTTGTAATAGAATATTTTTAAAATGTGTTATGAATGAAGAAAATATTTCAAGTAAATTCAAAAGATAAATATTAAATATTTTAAAGGTAAAACACAAAGCTGTTTCTTAACAGCATAATGATTATACAGATTTTTATTTCCTTGGCATCATTACTGATCTTTTTTTATTACCGTGTTTTACTACTCATACAGTGGAGTGGGCTAAGATGAAAAATTTAAAATATAACACACATAATGGATATTTTCTTTTGCAATTTTAGAATGAGACTTGCCACTTCTCTACTATGATATAATAATAAAACTGTTATTTCAGTGATCAAATGATTTTGTCAGATAATGTATGAATTCAGTAGTAGATATAAAGACCAACACATAATATTATTCTTTGATTCCTATTTTAAACTAGTTATGAAATCATGATTTTTGGTAAAAAAAA
>NW_003852801.1:137116-142394 GCF_000181295.1 Otolemur garnettii
CCCAACATGTCAATGATTTTCCCCAAAGGCAGAAAGTTGTGTATACTAAAATATGTCTAATTCTTTTAGATAGATTATCTTTTAAAAGATTTAGGGATACTTTAAAAATAATTTTTAGAATAGCATATGAATTCTTTAGAATAGCATATGAGGAAAAGTGATATCAATGTTCTTTAGGAGACCATACAAAAAAGCAATTTCATTCTGTCAAATATCTTATTTTTTTCAAAAAATTGCTTTACATAATTCATTGATAAGAAGCACTTGTATGTTAAGCACTGTGTTAGTGATACTGGACAGGTGGTGCCCCAGCCAGCTCAGCCAAGCAGGGCTGAGGACCTGCTGCCTTCCTCTCGGCAATGTTGGCGGAGGAACCAGCAGGCTAGAGCGTAGGCAAGTGGGGGGAGCTTCCCTCCCCCAACGTAGGCTTCAGTAGCCAAAGGAACCCAACAGGAGCAGGGGAAGACACTAGCGATTCCTCCAGTGCATCCCTGATTGATCTATTTTCAAAACCTGATCCTAATTGGTCTGTTTTCAGGACCGGAAAGCTCCTTGGACAACTTACCCTATATAAGCCCCTAAGCAGAGAGACCAAATGCAGACCTCTGCAGACCTCTGAGACAGAGCAGGAGAGCAAGGATGTTTGTTTCCTTGTGAGAGCTGTAACACTTGTTAAATAAAACTTAACCTACTGCTGATCCTGTGGTCTGTCGCTTCATTCTTCGAACCTCAGAGACCAAGAGCCTGGAAATCCAGTATCAAAATCCGGTATCATTAGGATCTAACAAGACCATAAAAGTCATTCCTTTCTTTTTGTCACACAATTTGACCTACCAATACAGGGGAAAGTAGCTTGGCAATGTGGTTGAGGTAATTTGGTTTATATTACCAAAAAGCAGACAGAATTAGTGATCCCAAGAAGAAATTCAACAGTTAGCGAACAAGGATGATAAATGAATTTAATCCCATGGCAGTGTGTGCATCAGTTCCAGAGCTTCTCCTAGGTGCTGTACCTCAAAGGTAGAAAATCTCTGAGCATAAAGCTTAGGCAGAAGATGGAGTGACTGCCTGATCTAGGTTCCCTGTGAAGGTAACTAAGGGGACTCCAGTGAGAGTGCCCTGGAAATCCATCAAGGTCTGTCACAGCATTCACACTACTTGGAAACAAAGAAAACACAGTATGTGCTTTCTGAGGAAATACTCAGAATCCCTTTCTTCGTAACATCCAGAGGTTAATTTTCTTCCTCTACAATTATGTGACACACTTGCTTGAGCACAGGATCAAGAATACTGAAATAATCTGGTCCAGAGTATGAAGGAAGTGTGTCTGTGTATGGAGGAGAGTATAATTACTCTAAATCTGTCCGTTCTGCCCATACTACCTACCTTTCCACACCTCTGCTTTCCACCTTATAGCTTTTTCTCTAAATACCTATAAATGTATTTATTTATGATAATTTAGGTATTTTTCTATTTATGAAAAGATGCCCTATGAAGATTTTCATAGAGTGGGAGTGGTCTTTATATGGAGGGCTCTCACATCCTGTTTATGTGAGAGTGAGAGTGGTCTTTATATGGAGGGCTCTCACATAAACATCCTGTTCCTCAAGTTCAATTTCCTGTGTAACTCCCTAAGGCAGAACTGGAACCGATAGGTAGAAGACAGATTGAAGTTTAATAGAGAAGAAATATTTTATTCATTTGTGGGGATGGCTAAACTATATAATCAATTGATTGATAGGCTAAAAGAATTACTGGGCTCTATGTTTACCAGAAATAATCCAGCATGGGCCAGGGAACTAGAGCCTAGTGGTGTGATGGTCACAGGTGGTGGGGTGGGGACGGGGGTTTGGACTTCATCTGCCGGTCATGGGCATCTACAGTTTCATGAGTATCTTGCTCCCACAACACATTGCTTTTTCCCAAGGAGATCCCTGAGAATGACAGTGTTTGACTCTGCCAGTATTGTTCGATGTTCACTCCCCCCTTGACTTACTTGGATAAAAAGGATCCTTCCCAGTGCTTCTCACTCATTGTTGCCTACCACAGCCAACCCTATCCAACAGAAGGGCTTTTTCTCTTCTTTGCAAAAACGTGGAATTTTTTAAAAGGTGATAAAAGTAATAATACACCAGTGGCTTCCAAAATAAAAGCTCTCAAATAAAATATTATTTTTGTAGGAATTGTGGAATAAAAAGGTATTTCTATGAAAGGACAGAACTCACCAAACGATCCAGATTGTTGCTGTTATCTGACCAAGGACTTTCAGCAGATGCCCAGGACTGCCCACTTGGAAATCAAACTCCATCGTCATCCCTGGAAGCATTTCTTAGAACTTCCTCTTTAGATACAAGATTTGGTCTTCAAATAGAGCAGATAAAAACCAAAAAAAGATAAACTGCTGCCAGAGGAAGATAAACCCTGCTTAGGCAGGTGCTGAAAGGGAATTTGTACCCTTAGGTCACACGTCTCAGAGTCCCGAGGTGTGAGAACTTCACCTGGACCACGAGTGACCCCCTCCACAGGTGCCCAGTGACCTTCACCTCAATGCCCCGCTCCCATCAGAACCAAAGTGAAACTTCCAAAAGGAGGGAAGGAATCCAGGGTAAGGCTTTAGATTTTTTTTTTTTTTCCTAATAACCCTGGGCGTGCATTTGCTGCTTCATCACCACTTGGCAGCTGTGCACCCCACTCTCGGGAACCTGTGCCCACGGCCAGCAGCTATACTAGCTCTGAGGAAGGATGGGGCCTCATGTCAGCTCGGGGGTCACTTGTGGGGCTTCTAGCAACTCCAGTCCCCACCGGACACAGAGTGGTCTCAAGAAAGGCTGGGCGTGGGTGTAAAGGTGCAAACTGTTTGAGCCTAAGAGCCAAGCCTCTCAGGATATTGGTGGGGAAACTGAGGCCCAGAGATGAAAGGGTCACTCAGAGTGGCCCAGTAGACACTGGGGCTGAGGCAGGGGCTCCAGGTCCAGAGAAGGGGACAAAGGCCCACCGCCACAAGCGAGAGGGGCTTCCAAGAGTGGAGGGTTGTGCTGTGTCTGTGCTACAAGGCTGGGACATTCCCAAAGATGCTCTTTCCAGAGAGAGAAGTTGCCCTAGGTAGGTGATCAAAGAGGCTGGCCAGGAGGCGCAGGCGCTAGCATCAGCATCCCTCTCACTGAGTTTTTTTTTTTTTTAACCAAGCAAAAAATATGGACTTAAATTAAAGGCAGACAACAGTTAGAGAAATACATTTCTACAATCATTATTCAGAGTTCAATATCTCATTATCAATCATGAATACATAAGTGAGAAAATAAAGGACTTAAATAATACGATAAACCAACTCGATCTGACAGACATGCAGACCACTCTCCCAAACAGCAACAGCAAATATATTCTTCTCAGTACCACGGGGACATTCTCCGGGATAGACCCATGTTAGGCCATAAATGAAGTCCTAATACATGTTTTCTTTTGCTTTCTTTTTTTTTTTTTGTTCTTTGTACCACGTTGCATTGATTGCACCTTATAACTTTTAAAAACATGTTTTTAAAAAAGAAACAGCAGTAAGCTAGTAGAAGAAACATTAAGAATTTAAAAAAAAATGGTGGTAAGTAGTGCAAGATAAATCTTTGCCGCATTGGAATTGTAGACCAAATCTAAATAGAAAAATACTTAGGTATCTTGAAGTGATCAAAATAGTCTATGTCCAGCTATATACATTTTAATATTTGAAATTTTGAAACAAAACACAATACTTATAATTCAGGTATTTATATGAATAGAGTAAAAGTGTAGCTTGTAACTTGTAGCATTATCCAACATTTTCAACCTGGCAGTGACTGAGATTATGGCCTTTGAACAAAGCTCTGTGGTAGCTGTGTGGAGTCATATTCTGGTTCTGAGTGACCTGTGCCAGGTGCTTAAACATCCCTGTTGATTTCCTTAGTTCTAACTTGTGAGTAATAGTTGTTATGAAAATGTAGACAAGGCAATTTGCATAAATTGCTTAGTAGTAAGCATGATAAATAGTATTTAAGAAATATTAGCTATATTATATAGAGAACCTCATTAAGCACCACATTAGATGACATCGTTAGTAACCAGTATACAAAATAAAGTCAGAAATAACATATTTTAGCTTAGCAAAAGAATAAAAAAATCATTGAAAGGTAATAGAACATTTCTCATTTTTTGAAGAATTAAAACTAATTTTCTTTAAAATATAATAAAATTGAGTTCTCATATTGTGTTTAAAAATCACAGTTGTTTATATGCAACTGTTTTACAAGGAAGAGTTTACGGTTAATGTTGATTAATCAATTTATCTCTGCAGAAGCAAAATGAAAAATAAATAATGAGATTTTGAACCTCTCACTCTTGAGTCAGAAACTGTGCCCCTATGTGTGTCAATAAAATTAAAAAGTGAAAGCAAAATTTCAAGTGGAAATTCATAAATTCTTAACTTTCTAACTAATATGAGGTAAAAATCTGTATGATTTGGTTTTAAAGTGACTATGAATATAGCTATCATTGAATTTAAGAATCAAACAAGGCAAAGGTATAAGACGTCATCCATTTTTCCTTTCTGTAAGTTTTCTTCCACCAGACTTTTTTTTTTTTTTTTTTTTAATCCATTTCAAACATTCTCCCCAGCATTTCTAAAATTTCCCAGGGGAAATAATATGGACTTAAATTAAAGGCATACAACAGTTATCATATCTAGTAACTTTTTGGAGATCTCAGCAGAAAGGGTGATATAATACCACCGTAAAGTGCCTTGGGATAAAGAAAAGGGAAAAAATAAATTCAAGTTTCCTTTTTAACCATTAACATTCTAGACAAAAATCACACAATATGGCGAAAGTTGCCATCATGCTCCATGAATTTATCTACATTTCTCCTATTGTAACACCATTACCCATTAGACCCCAGTGAAAACACAGCAGCATATTTGCTGGTGTGTTAGAAGAAAGAAATTTGCCCTGCACAGATTTCCATTTGAAAGGGACTGTGTGCCTTGTTTCAACGAAGAATTGCCCATCTGTATAGGAATACACATTTGGGGCCTCATGCAATTACCGTGCCCTAAACAGTCTTCTGGAAAGATAAAAGGAGCACCATTTCAAAATATCAGTGTACCTGCTCTCCCCATGCTTCCTTACAAGATGGAGCTGACATGCACTGGAACTTCTGAGATCTACATCTGCAGATTTAAAATTCAGTGGCCAAGAATCCTGAGGATAAAGAATCAATTTAATTACTCTTTCTAATTCTCCGGTACATTCTAAAC
>NW_003852801.1:143028-145204 GCF_000181295.1 Otolemur garnettii
CTAATATTAAATACAGTGAATATATATCTACCCTTCAGAAAGGACAATAATGCACTCACAGCCCAGCTCTATAACAGAGAAAAGTTTCCCTTCTCTGTTGATGGCACTATACTCAACCTTCACTGAGAAACAGGATAGTTAGCACCATTTCTGTGTGCAATCACTTTCTATTTGATTTATTCTATAAGATACTATTTTAGATAAATTAGTGAATATAAAGATATTTAAAGTTCAGCTGGAGTTATTGATGTGCTAATATGTATTAAAAGTTGGTAAGCCTTAATAAATATAACATAATGCAGGAAAACATCCTTTTGTTTGTTTGTTTCCCCAGAGATGACACTTGAGCTAATTTTGGAAAGAAGAAAAACATTTTCAAAGGAACAGATGCAGGTAAATGACATTAGTGAAAGGGGTGGTGCAGAGGTGGGAATAGTGCTCTGTTCAGAAATCGTGACGTCTGTTCCTTCTGGACCAAGGATGCTACAGGAGGAAGTTGTAGTAGATAAACCTGCATAGCCAGAATAGTCTCAGGTCACAGAGCCTTACAACTGAGCTGTGGAGTGTGCCTTACAAACATCAACACATTCTAAAACCAAGTCATGTTCTATGCCATGCTCAGACAACCAAAACCATCGATATATTCCTGAGGGTGTCTCTCAGAGAACGTCTATTCTTACATTACTAAAAATTACTAGCACTTCCATAAGCAAGTTAAAAAAATAGGAAATGTGCTTATTTTTTTCTAAACCTGTGTTCTATCACGTGTAAAATTTTATGCAAGTTTTTAAGATAGTATGATTTTATTTGTAACTAAAGACAGGGAAACATTAGAAGGGAAATGAGTGATTGACAAATATGTAAAATTACATCAGCCTAAAAAACAAATTTAAAACTAACATCATAGAAAACCCAACATTTCTAGAAATTTTAGACTTCTATGTATTCTGGATATTTTGATCCATTGTCACCTCGGGTAAAGGTTAGTATTTTGCTTGCAAACACAAAAGCAAAACATCTCTTTGAGCATTAAATGGATTTCCATTAATAAATGAAGAAATAGTGGAAAAAATGTGCTTATGCCATATTAATTCTCTGTAAGATATCCCAGGTAATGCTATTTTCCTTTATCCATTGTTCTATTTTACTTTTTATTTATTGTTATTGAGATCAGTTATTGTAACTATAAACACTTCAAAGATTTTATTTATCTAAATATTACATATTGATGATGTAAAATGTTAATGTTAAAATCTGCCATGGATGTTATTAATTCCACTAAGTAATAGTAAGTCTATTGGTTCTTTCAAACTGATTCTAGTATATATAATTTTTTTGGCTAATTTCACATCTTCCATTTTTAGAGATACATTTTTTCAATATTTTTGCCAGGAATTGTTATGTGTTCATGTGTTCCACTGATTGTAGTTTTATTTTTGTCCATTGTTTCAGTAAGTAGTAGTTACCATATCTTCACGACGGTAAAATAGAAGAGTTGAAATTTGAATGTTAGAACGTTTTAGTTTTAGGGGGGCAGTAACAATCAAATTTCTTTTAGAATGTTACTCCACGCTTTTGGTGGAAAATTACCACTGCAATATCATTTTACGAAGATTTTTTGAAATAAAAAAATGAAGGAAAACAATTAAATTTCTTTGAATATATAAAAAGTATATGAACACAAATGTTTAGAATAATAATTTAAGTAACCTATAGCATTACTTCCGAATCATCAAAATGGAAGGACACAAAAATGATGGTTGTGAAACAAATTTAATTTAATTTCTATTTTGAGAAAATGTTATTAATTTGCATTTAGGTTTTATAAAGTGTAATACTGTTAATTGATGTTTTTGAAATGAGGGGAAAAATACTGGAAAGACTGTTATCACCACTATCTCACAAATTTTAATAAGACAACATTAATGGATGTTCTTATAAATTTATAAATTAAATAACAAAAATTAAGCTATTTACCATGTAATGCCCATGACTACATAGGCAAGCATGCTTCTAGATATACAAAGAGTGCCAAAAAATATGTACACACATTTTAAGAAATAAAAAATTTGTAAAACTAAAGTTACTTTTGACTTCTGCAGTTACAAGAGGTGCTCAATATGACTTGTATTAATTTTTTGTTATTGGTATATATAGAGTATTACAATTTTAATAC
>NW_003852801.1:146151-147885 GCF_000181295.1 Otolemur garnettii
GTTTTTAATTAAAACATTGTTAAGGCAACAAAATTTGGTAAAGTATTTTTCTGAAATATTACATATAAATAATATATTGACAAATAATTAATCATATGTGCTATATAAATAATTCCAACAAGTATCTAATAGTATTAAAACCTAATTTAAAATTCAATGGAGTATAGGAATTGTACACAGATAAACCAACCAATAAATCACCACTAGAAGGGGAAAAAAAAAGAAAATTACTTAATGAATGATAAACAATTTTTCATATTGGAATGAGTCAACTTTAGAAAACTTAAAACACTTCATCATGGTTCTAATAAAAATGAGGAAAAGGAGCAGTCTACATTTCAGTAGCCATTGTGAGTTGCAATAGTCTTTTGACAAAATAATCTGTTAATACTTGTACAAATAGAAAGTATTCTGGAATCAAGCCAATGAAATTAAAGCATTTTTATTTATTGTACATGGATAATTATGAGTTTATCATAATTTTGTATCTAAAATATTTAAAACCATTGAAAGTTTAGAAAGACTAAAATAAATATGTCTTTAAATATTATACAAATATTGAATAAAATAGGTCCCATTTTAAGTTATTGTTTACTACAAATAGATACCTTTAATGTAATATTATTTGTGAATGAAGCAAAATGCTGAATGTACATCAATATGTCAATAAATATATTATAACCGTTTCTTTTCTTTTGGTAATTCTCTGTACCTGGGTGTTTGTTTTGTAACTGCATAAACTGAGAAAAATTGAGAAGAAATTTAAAGCAACTTTTATTATTAGTATTGCTGGGACCTGTAGGAACAGGAAAGAGGTGGTTTACTAAAATAAAACAAATCTTTTATAAAAGTAGACATTATTTGTTGATCAATTGACCAAGGAGAACATAAAAATATATAAACAATATTGAATAAATATAATATAAACACTAATATATTCAAGAACTAAAATGAAATAGGTCCAACTAAACACATACATTTAAACATTTGCTAGAAATTTGAGTATTTGGGGTTTTAGATTTCTGTCATGAACACATTTAGGCATCTACCAATTTATAGTGTTTTATGATTTTATATTGGATTAACTTTGGAAAAGACATCTTTACTCTCATTGTCAATATTTTCTGGGTGGAAAAGTATAATAAAAACTGTTCTGTCATATTTTATATTTTAAAAACTTTTACAATAAATATATAGGAACTTAGAATATTTTAAAAAATAATACCATGTTCAAATATACAGACTACTTCAGTAAAGAAAATTAAAAAGCAGACTATTTAAATAATAACATAAATATATACACTAATTTAATGATTTTTTTCGAGAATACCTCTTTAAAGATTTCTCTATAGCGTATCTAAAATTTATATACAATATTGGCATGAAATAAAGTTTAATGGCTAAAATAATTCCACTGTCACTTAGAATATATCTTAACATACGTTTCTGGTAAGAGTTATATAAACTTTTGTTTATATTTTAGCTTCATCTGGGTATGCAAATCCATGGGGAATTCTCACTTTAAGTTGATTAGGACCTTCTATACAAAAGACATCAAGTTTAATCTGTAACTATCTAGTTTATAGATGGGCACAAATTGGTAATTTACAATTCAAAATATTCATTCATATTCCTAATGAGCAAACTGCCTGCATCATCACTAATTCTTCTTTTCATTTTGTGCTATTGATTTATTAATACCAACATTTCCACTTGGACACTTCCTTGAAGGAA
>NW_003852802.1:0-4042 GCF_000181295.1 Otolemur garnettii
TCGGCCTCAGACTCGGCCTCGGACTCATCAGCACTGAGGCACAAAGGGGAAGACATGCCACAATAAGGCTGAGCCATGGCCTCGGCCTCAGACTCCACCTCGGACTCATCAGCACTGGGGCACCAAGTCTGACAAGACAAGTCAGAGGAAGATTCTGCCATGGCGGAGACACCTGCCAAAACAGAAGATGGCAGCTTGCGGCCGTTGGGGACCGTTTGGTAGCAACAGCGTTGACCCACGTCACTGGCCAGCTCGCTGTCTGATTGGATGAAACACCAATGGCAGCTGAGGGATGAGGCCCTCACCTCACTGGATCCTTCCACAGGAGTGTGAATCCCATCCACCAATCCCAGTGGGCGTCCGCAGACCTAGGAGCTTCCTCTTGCCCGATCAGTGGAAAGGTACAAAGTAACGGGTTGTTGAACCCCATGAGCTGCTCGACTTCACACCATAAGCGCATTGAAAAACATCACCCCTTCCCTGTCCCAGGAGACGCCATCTTCCAGTAATTCACCAGAATGACAAACGCAAGGGGAAAGAGGAGAGGCACCCAATGCATGTTCTCTAGGACTTTTAGAAAACACGGAGTTGTTGCTTTGGCTCCATACATGTGAATCTACAAGAAAGGTGATCTTGTAGACATCATGGGAATGGGTACTGTTCAAAACAGCATGCAGCAGAAATGCTACCATGGCAAAACTGGGAGAGTCTACGGTGTTCCCCATCACGTTGTGGGCATTTTTGTAGGCAAACAAGTTAAGGGTGAGATTCTTCCCAAGTGGGAAACGTTTTCTCTGCTAGTTTGAACTCCCAGGCAACACTTCCCCCCTTGCCTGGCAATCCAGAATCCTAAGCCCTGCAGGGACTGGAACGTCTGCAGTTTATTGCTAGGACCAGGCATTGCAAGGACCATGGTAGTGAAGCTGTGCTGTAACAGTGAGCTCAGTAGTAGTGCAGACAGAACAAGGGGGAGGGGGAGAGGCTGGCAGGCTTGGCTCTGTAAAAGTACAAATCTGCAGTGGGCAGAGGCTTGTGAGCCGTGTAAGCTTCTGAACTGTGTTGCCCGACCCGCCTTGTGACCCACGTGGCCTAAGCCACCGCAGGAGGCACCGCCCCACAGCAGGAGTACCAGGAGCCACCTTGGAGTCACGCAGAGACACCTCCCTTGAAGCTTCAGCCGTAGTAGACCGATACTGCTGGGGTCTAATTTGGCAGAGACACCTTCCCAACTCTGAGGCTGCCAGAGGGAGCCAGACCTCACCCTATAGGGAAACCACAGCTACAGAGTGGCTGGGGCAAAGGCGCAGTGGCTGAGGGAGAAAATCATTTGCTGACTTGTAATACTCAGGTTTGCACTGAGCTCGGGGCAACAATCCCGAGTTGCCATTGAGTACCCGAGGCAGGCAGGCTTCAGCTCCCCCTGTCGCTGGTGGCAGGGGTTGGTGGCCATGTGAGGAGGCACTGACTTTTCCTTGCCTCTGGCAGGCGCAATGCCCCGGCACATTCTCTTATTGGAGGGGACTGGGCCACAGCCCTATGGGGTAACCAGTGACTGGGTTTCCAGGTGTGAAGGAGGTGCAAGGTGGGGAAAGAGGCACCAGCCTCCCTGGTTCAACTCTTCTACTGGGTGGGCCTTTCTGAATCCATGGAGCACTGAGGCAAGTCACACTTGAGCTGCCAGTGGATCCAAGCTTTTTAGTTTCTGGAGACCTTTCAAACTCTCCCACATGTTTCGCATTTGTGCTGACTGGGACAACTGGTTTGGAACTCTTGACTTGGATTGATCACCCAGGGAACTTCTCAGGTTGTACCCTGGTTGTGTTGGAGAGGGAAGGTTGGATTCTCCTCTTGGAATTGTTGCCTATGGAGAGCAGGGTGTCTTCGTTGCCTGTATTGCTCAATGGCTGAGATTTCAACCCAAAGGCACTGATTCACTTGGATTCGACAGAGTCTCGCTGAATGCAAAACAGAGCCACCTTGCCCCATCACACTAAGCAGGTCCCCAGAGTCTCAGGATGCAGTACTGACTGGGATCTTTGTAAAGCCGTAGGGTAAAAGCCGCAGTCACCAATCTCAGCACTCTGGTAAAGGGCTAGTTAACTACAAGTCGAGGTGCCCTCAATTCAATTTCACCTTACTGGCTTCTCTAGCCAAACAGGGAAAAATAACCCTGAGGGGGAATTCGAGGGAAAACTCTGGCAACATGAATCATCTGAGTAGATCCAGTCCCCAAAGCTACAGCAAAGGAGACACACCAGAAGATCCCATTCATAGACAAATGGCTGAGATGTCAGAAATGGAGTTCAGAATTTGGATGAGAGAAATAAGATCAAGAGAATTGAAGTAATGTTGGAATTAGAAGTTCAAGGAAGAATTCAAAAGCTGTGTCAAGAATTCAGTGACTTCAAAGATAAAATCACCAAAGTTTTGGACAAATTGAGGCAAGAATTTCTATCCCTCAAAGACCTGAAAAATACAGTAGGATCCCTTAGTAATAGAATGAAGCAGGCTGAAGAAAGGATCTCTGACATTGAAGACAAAGCTTTTGAATGCACCCAAATGCTCAAAGATGAAGAGAAATGGAGAGCAAAAGCAGACCATTCTCTTAGGGCATTGTGGGACCGCTCCAGAAAAGCAAATATTTGCCTTATTGGAATTCCTGAAGGATATGGGAATGATCCGAAAAGCACAGATGCTCTACCCCATGAGATAATAGAAGAAAACTTCCCAAACATGGTGAGAGACACCGAAATTCAGATAGCAGAAGGTTCCGGAACTCCAGCATGACTCAATCCAAATAAAGCATCCCCTAGACACATTATAATTAACTTCGCCAAAGTTACTATGAAGGAGAAAATCCCGCAAGCAGCCAGACGTAAGAAAACCATGACCTACAAAGGGAAGAATATTACAATGACTGCAGATCTCTCTGCTGATACTTTTCAAGCCAGAAGAGGATGGTCATCAACCTTCAATCTCCTGCAATAATACAACTTTGAACCCAGGATTCTGTATCCAGCTAAACTGAGTTGCATTTATGATGGAGAAGTCAAATACTTTAACGACATTCACACATTGAAGAAATTTGTCATAACAAAACCAGCTCTTCAGGATTTGTCAGACCCATCCCCCACAACGACCAGCACAATGCACTGCCACCAAAGTAAACTCACCCAGAAATTATTGATCAAAATCCAACGTCCACAGTGGCGAAAGGATTAAAAATGTCTTACTGATTTTTCGAAAACTTGAAACCCAAAATACTACCAGGCTTATCAATACTCTCAATTAATGTGGATGGCTTAAATTGTACTCTAAAGAGGCACAGGTTGGCTGACTGGATACAAAAACTCAGGCCGGATATCTGCTGCATAAAAGAACCTCATCTTATCTTAAAAGATAAATATAGATTCAGGGTGAAAGGATGGACATGTGTAACCCAGGCAAATGGAAACCAGAAAACAGCAGGGCTTGCAATTTCATTGGCAGATACATTAGGCTTCAAACCAACAAAAGTAAGGAAAGACAAAGATGGTCACTTCAGAGTTCTTAGGAGAAACACTCAACATGAAGGGATTTCAACTATTAATATTTATGCGCCCAACCAGAATGCTCCTCAATTTAAAAGGGAATTCCTACCAGACATGAACAATTTACTATCTTCCAGCACCACAATTGCCTGAGATTTTAACACCCCTTTGGCAATGTTGCATAGCTCCTCCTCCAATGAGCAACTAAGCAAGTAAATTTTGGACTTAAACTTCGCCATACAACAAACTGAATACACATTCTTCTCATCAGCCCATGGAACATTCTCCAAAATTAATCACATCTTAGGTCACAAGGCTAACCTCAGCCAATTTAAAAGAATAGAAATTATTCCTTGTGTTTTCTCAGATCATCATGGAATAAAAGTTGAACTTTCCAATAACAGAAACCTGCATACTCATACAAAGACTCATACCCATACTCATAAGGGTAAAATACCCTTATGATGAATGATAGCTGGGCCCTAGACGAGATGAAGAAGGAACTTACCAAA
>NW_003852802.1:4150-11072 GCF_000181295.1 Otolemur garnettii
AAGTCGACAACTTCATGGTCATCTCACGCAACTGGAAAAGGAAAAACATTCCTACCCCAAACCGAGCAGAAGAAAAGAAATAACCTAACTTAGTGCTGAATTCAATGAAATTTGAAACAAAAGGAATCATCCCAAAGATCAATGAATCAAAAAGTTGGTTTTTAGAAAAGATTAACAAAATTGATAAACCTTTGCCTAACCTAACCGGTAACAGAAAAGTAAAATCCCCGATATCATCAGTCACAAATGATAAAGGCAAAATAACGATGGACACCTCAGAAACTCAAAAAAATCCTTCATGAATACCCTAAAAACTCTATTCTCAGAAATAGGACAATCTGGAGGAGATAGACCAATACCTGGAAGCACGCCACCTTCCTAGACTCAGCCAGAGAGAATTGGGAATGTTCAATAGACCTTTATCAAGTACTGAATTAGCATCACCTATACAAAATATCCCCACAAAGAAAAGTCCAGGACCACAAGGCCTCACATCAGAATTCTACCAAACCATTAAAGAGGAACTAGTACCTATATTACGCAACCTTTTCCAAAACATAGACAAAGAAGAAATACCTCCCAACACATTCAAGGAAGCAAATATCACCCTGATATCCAAACCGGGAAAAGACACGAGGAAAGGAAATTAGAGACCAATGTCTTTAATGAATATAGATGCAAAAATATTCAATAAGATTGCAGCCAACAGAATCCAGCAAAATATTAAATAAATTATACACCATGAACAAGTTGGTTTTATCCAAAGGTCTCAAAGTTCGTTCAACATACATAAATCTACGTGTACAATACATCGCATAAACAGAATAAAATGGTCTCCAATGTACTCAGTACTATTATGAAACCAATATATAATCACCCACACTTTCATATGAAAGATAAAACACAACTATAGCCCAGGATGAAGGAGAGAAGAGGAGAGGGAGTGAAAGGGATGGGGGAGGTTGAATGGTGGTAGGGTAATCGGTGGGATCTCACATATGGTGCATATTGCAAGGGTACACGTCAAATCTATTAAGAGTAGAGT
Source organism: Otolemur garnettii (assembly GCF_000181295.1). Taxonomy (NCBI): domain Eukaryota; kingdom Metazoa; phylum Chordata; class Mammalia; order Primates; family Galagidae; genus Otolemur; species Otolemur garnettii. The sequence continues at coordinate 5,196 of NW_003852802.1, forward strand.
ATAAATGTCTTAACACAATAAGTAAGTGAGGCGAAGGCTCTGTTCACCAGTTTAATGTAAGCATTTCCAAATCATATATAAAATCAGCACATTGTACCCTGTAAAGGCACTAACGTCTACAGTTATGATTTCGTTAAAAAGTAAAGAAGAAATAACAAACATATCTGAGAAGATTCAATGTTGAACACGTTTCCCACTCTATAATGTTTACATGCCAAAAATTGCCCTAAGTGTTAGGTTTGCTAAACTCATATTGAAGTTGTTTTATCCAAATAAAATGGCTAATTTCATAGAAAATAACTTCTCCAAGAAACTTTGGTTAGTGAGAACATACATTAATGACATATACATGTATTAAAATCAAAATAATCTATGTTAATATATTCCAAAGTAGTTCTTCAATATGTTTATGTCGGAATAAATTACATCAATTCAACCAAGACAAGACTTAAGAACTTCAGTGCAAAGAATAATCACAGTAATGGGGGCCATTGAAAGCTATCATCCCAAACGCCCAGACTTCTTCTGACAGGTAAAGTCTTACCTATCAGACCTTTAAGGAAAAGGTAGACTTCTCTTTAAACATTAAATCATCAATAATAATAAAAAGTCTTCAGAGTATGTTGAAAGCATTGCTTTCTATTTGAAACATACCGTGTCATGAGAAATCCAGTGAGGGTATAGCATATAAATCAGAATTGTAAAAGTTCCTTTTGAAAATGATGGTGCACAAATCCTCCCTGAATCGTTGTCAATGAAATCCTTGTCTTAATTTGATGCAGTAGGCAAGAGATGTGTCCAGATAGTCTCTGGATTCCTATCCTTAAATCATTCAAACCCGCGAGCATTGAAACAACAAAAAACACAAACCCAAAAATCTTCTGCTCCATCTCCTAGAACAGCCATCCCAGAAAGGGGCTTTGGGGGTCATCCTTAGGTCACCTCTGCACCCTGTAGGCCAATGGCTGTGGCCCAGGAGCTGCACGTCCTTAATTCAGTGAGCCAGGAAAGAGCGTGATTTGAGTTTCCCCCACTGGATGTTCCCTCTCATCAAATGCTGAAGGAATCAAGTATTTTTTTCTATCTTGTTTTCTGTAATCACCAAAATAGCCATTATCTCTTTTAGGTGTGCTCTCTTCAGTCATTATTTGTTTGGATTAAACCCTGTGTGCCAATTTATCTCACTACCATTACTTTCTGTACGTCACATGAACATTCTAAAATCATTTGCCATGTTCCTAGACTACGTTCCTTAAACATTACTCTAACATGGAGTGTAATGGTGTGAAATGTTCTTACTCAACTATTTGACAATGTCTTCAGATTCAGGCTGTGTACCTCAGTGCAAGAGAGAATTCAGTGTGTATGGCAGCCATTCAGGATCAACACCTGCAGAAGGGCAAAGAGGGAGGCTGGAGTGGGCAGACAAGCACATCCTTAATGCAGGCCCAACAAGAGGCTCTTCTGATCTCAAGGGCAACTCTGAAGGTAAAAGACTCTCAGACCTGGGAATTGAAGGCCATTTATCTATACCCTCTTCTAGACCAGCCCTTGCACGTGGTCCAACTTGGCAAGTACCTGACCTTTGACAACACAGCTCCTGAAGCTCAGGTCATACCAGAAGGCGCTGATGGCTGACAACTGGCAACTGACTGCTGTTGCAGCAGCTGAAGCAGCAAGTCTGTCCTGGAAGGGTGTTCTTGGCAGCTCACCTGCATGTCTATGCATTCATCTTAGGGTTCTCTTGGCTAGGAATGCAACTCTAGGATGACAGCTATTTTCTCTTAGTGATTGCTGTGGGTTTCACTTGTTCACCTATACTAGTGTACTTTGAACGTAGTTGGTATCCCTGCAGAGGCATCTGTTCTTCCGTCAGTTATTAAGACCTGTGTCTCATTCTTCTGAAGCTTTACAGTGATGTTTGCACGTGTGCTTCCTTAAATTAGGGAATCATGTTTTTCTTTTTTCCTTTTCTGTTTCTTTTTTTCTTTTTATTCATTTATTTATTTATTTTTGAGTCAGAGTCTTATGTTGTCGCCCTTGATAGAGTGCCATGGAATATGTAGCTCACAGCAACCTCAAACTCTTGGGCTTAAGAGATCCTCTTCCCCTCTGCCTCCTGAGTAGCTGGGACTACAAGCACATGTCCCAGTGCTCCACCAAATTTTTTAGACTGGAAATTGCTCTTGTTCAAACTGGTCTCGAACCCTTGAGCTCAGTACAATCATCCCACCTCAGACTCCCAAGTGCTGGGGTTACAGGTGTGAGCCAATGCATTCAGCCCATGTCTTTCTTCAATTCTGAAAAATTACTAGCCATTTCCTTTTTATTCGTGTTTTTCCACAATTTGCTCAATTTTCCCTTTTTGGAGATGGGTATTTTACGCCCTCTCTGGGCATTCCACATGTCTCTTTGCCTTTTTTTCATCCTTTCTGTTTACATACCTATGAGGCATTCTCCATAAGTTCTCTCCACCATCCCCTATATCGAATTTCCATTCACCTTTATCTTATAACTTGAAGTAATTCATGTTCCAGCAATGTCATATGACAAAAAATTTTATTTCACTCCTTATTAGCCATTTCTCGAGCTGTAACATTCAAACTTTTTGATGGTATTTTCTAGGCCTTCGTGTTATCACCATTCTATATGCTGTTTTTGGCAGTTTGTATGTCATAAAAATTCTTTTGAGGTCTATGTGGTGGGTCACTGTTTGTCCTCAGGTTATCTTTGTTTTAATTTTTCTGCATGATGAGCATGTTTGTTGGGCATTATTTGTGGGACTCCTTTGAAAGCCTTGCTTGGGGTTAAACCCTTCTAGAAGGGACTTGACTTGCATTTACCCCTTGACTCATGTACCTTCCATAATTGAATCAATCATTTTTTCCTGATAGTAGGAACCCCAAACCTACACAAGGGCAGTCTTGTGATTACCTACACTCAAGGTCTCTTCATTTCTTTGTTCAGTGTCAATGGCAAGAGAAGGAATTTTCCTTGGTCCATTTCTTCTCAGAACCAAACAGTGCAGCTTTTCACTGGCTGTGTAGTCATTCAATGGCCCAGAGTTATATGAAGTTATCAGTAGTCTACACGGTTCTGTCTCTTTTCAAACACTGCTGATAATTTAAAATCATGTTTATTATAATTGTATCACATGCTGTTTTCCTGATTGGAATTGTAAAATTTTCACATCCTCTTTTCTAAATGGATTTTAAATAAAAGGAGTGAGTGGCCCTTAAAAGTGTAAGCCACAAAAACATACATTGTGGAAAAGATTCCCCATTCTATTGAATAAATATTATCAGGCAAAGTGGATAACCACAGGAAGAAGACTGAAACAGGATCCATGCCCCTTAATATTCACAAAAAATTATCCCATCATGGATAGTAGACCTAAACTGTAAGCATGAAACTACAAGAATTCTACAAGAATATATTGGAAAAACTCTTAAAGACCTCAGCCTGGGCAAACAATCTATGAAGAAGACCCCAGGCACAATCATAGCAACAGAAGGAATAAACAGATGGGACAGGATCCAATTAAAATGCCGAGGAAACAATCATGGAAGTGAACAGACAACCTATAGAATGGTGGAAAATATTTATATGCTACCCATCCACTAAAGGTATGATAACCAGAATCTACAAAGAATTCATGCATCTCAGCAGGAAGAAAAATTCAAACAACCCTGCCAAAAATTCTGCAAAAGACAAGAGCAGAAACTTTTCTAATAAAGATACACTAATGGCCAACAAACATACGAAAACAATGCTCAGTCTCTTTGTCATCAGGGAAATGCAAATAAGAAGCACACTGAGATATCCCTTAGCTCCAGTGAGAATGGCTTTTTAAAAACGTCACCAATCAAAACAATGCTGGCATGGATGTGTAGAAAAAGGTACACTTGCACACTATGGGTGGGACTTCAAGTTATTCAGTCCCACTAGGTTGGACTTGAATCTACTACAGTTCCTATGGAATGTGGTATGGAGATACCTCTAAGAACTCAAAGTAGATCCATCAATCTCACTACTGAGTATTTTCCCAAAGGAAAAGAAAGAATTTTCTAGAAACTACACCTGCACTCAAATGTTTATGGCAGCACAATTCACAATAGTAAGCATGTGGAAACAGCCCAAGCCCAAGTGCCCGTCAATACATGAGTGGACTAATGCAATGTGGTATGTGTATACCATAAAGTATTACTAAGCCATAAAAGGAATGGTGACCTCTTGTATTATCCTGGATGGAACTGGAGACCATTCGTCAAAGTGAAATACCAGGAGAATGCAAAAACAAACACCACATGGACTCCCTATTCAATTGGAACTAATCAATCACCACTTCTGGGCACGTATGGAAATAACACTCATCCAAAATCAAGTATGTGGAAAAGGGGAGGGCAGGATGCCCAGGGAAGTCACTGTCCCTTTCAATAAATGTGGCCTGAATTTCTCTACATCTGGTCTGGTCTCTACCATCACCACGATAGCTTTCATAAGGTGCTGAACACCTACGACTAGTGGATGACCGGCAGCTGGCTGGCAGCCTAGCCTTATCTAGTTGATGGCCACCCTAGCCACCCCGGTCACCTTGGAGCCTGGTCCTGACTTTACCCAGACCCAACTTTGTACCCACTTGTTGAATAAATCCAGAGGATTTTACCCCAAGTGCCATTGAATGGTAAGTAGGGCCCTAAACACCTTGAAACAGAACCTTTGTCAGCTTGCCCTTGCTTCTGTTGGTGCCTTTATACCCTCATGTCGGCCTAACTCCTTCGTTCCTTCATTCATGCCTAACCAGTATTATTTTCCATTGGTTGCAGCTCTGTACTCTCTTCTGGAGTCTCAGGAACATCAAATCATTTCGTTTTTCGCTTTAGGCCCAACACTAGACCCTAGTTCACCCTTCTAAAACTTAAAAGGGCCTAGAAACTCACAAGCATAACTTTCAGACATGGTCTTCATAGTCTTTTAGGAACTGAGATTGAGAAAGGATAGGAAAAGGGAAAAATAGGACTGACAGCAGCCCCAATAGCAGGAAAGTTATTTTTTTGTTCTTGTTTGTTTAAGTCATATACACACAGATCATGTATACATCAATGCATTTATGGGGTACTATGTGGTGATTTTATTTACAATTTGGAATGCTTAGATCAAATGAGTTCATATAGGATTTCACCTTACTTAATTATTGTATTGAGACATTTATATTCTATAGTTGGTAGATTTGACATGTACCCTTGCAATATGCACCATAGCTGTCGTCCCACCATTTACCCTCCTCCATCAAACCTCCCCCTCACCTCCCATCACCCTCCTCTTCCTCTTACTGTTCAATTGTTTGTTGTATGTTTGGAGACAGAGTCTCACTTTGTTGCCTTCGGTAGAGTGTCATGGCATCACAGCTCACAGCAACCGCAAACTCTGGGGTGTCAACGATTCCCTTGCCTTAACCTCCCAAGTACCTGGGACTCCTGCCGCCCCCCAAAACGCCTGGCTATTTTTGTAAAGAGGAGGTCTCACTCGGGCTCAGGCTATTCTGGAATTCCTGAACTCAGGTAATCTACCTGCATTAGACTCCCAGACTGCTAGGATTGCAGGAGTGAGACGCTGAGCCTGGACCAGAAACATTTTGTAATAATGACTGTCACTTGAAAACTTCTCCAGAGATAGTTACTCAAAAGGCCCGTGCATGAACACCATGCCCTTGGACAGAACTGATGCCTATGCCCCCCACATCTGGAAGAAAATGCTCTAAGAGGCAACATTTTCTGGAACCCCAGAACCATGTCCTCTCAGCAAAAGAGGAACGTACTAGGGCAGTGCCTGTGGCTCAAAGGAGTAGGGCACCGGCCCAATATACCAGAGGTGGCG
>NW_003852802.1:11092-16653 GCF_000181295.1 Otolemur garnettii
CCTTCAGATTGTCATATTTCTGGGAATAAAGTTTCTTGTAATATTCATTAAGGATTTTTTGAATTTCTAAGGGGTCTGTTGTTATTTCATCCTTACCATTACTGATTGATGAGGTTAGAGATTTTAGTCTTTTTTTCTTGGTTAGGCTGGCCAAAGGTTTATCTATTTTATTGACCTTTTCAAAGAAGCAACTTTGGATTTATTGATCTGTTCTATAATCTGTTTATTTTCCGTTTCATTTAATTCTGCTCTAATTTTGGTTATTTCTTTTCTTCTTCTGGGTTTGGGATTGGATTGTGCTTCCTTTTCTAGTTGCTTAAGATGTCCCATTAAGTTGTTAACTTCCTCTCTTTCTGTTTTCTTGAGCAAGGCTTGTAATGCTATAAATTTCCCTCTTGCATTCTGGTTGGGTGCATAGATATTGATAATTGAGATCTCATCATATTGAGTATTGCCCTTAACAAGTATAAAGTGGCCATCTTTACCTTTGGTGACTTTTGTTGGTTTAAAACCTATTGTATCTGTTTATAATATTGCAACACCTGATTTTTTCTGCTTTCCATTGGCCTTGAATATAGATGACAGCCTGAGTCTATATTTGTCTTTTATGGTAAAGTGAGATTCTTGTGTACAATAGAAATCTGGTCTGAGTTTCTGTATCCAATCAGCCAATCTGTGCCTCTTTACAGGACAATTTAAACCATTCACATTGATTGAAATTATTGATAAGCCTGGCAAAATTTTGGGCATCGAGTTGCTCAAAATTCCAGTAGACATTTTTAATCCTTTTGCCATTGTGGAAGTTGGAATTTGATCAAAAGTTTCTGGGTGTGTTTACTTTTGTGGTGGAGGATTGCACTGGTCATTATGGAGGATAGGTTTGAGAATTTCCTGGAGAGCTGGTTTAGTTATAGCAAATTTCTTCAACATGTGAATGTCTCTAAAGTATTTAATTTCTCCATCATAGATGAAACTCAGTTCAGCTGGATACAGAATCCTGGTTGAGAGTTATTTTGTTTTAGGAGATTAAAGTTGATGACCATCCTCTTCTAGCCTGAAAGTTTTCAGCTGAGAGATTTGCAGTCATCCTAATACTCTTCCCCTTGTAGGTTATGGTTTTCTTATGTCTAACTGCTTTCAGAATGTTCTCTTTCATCTTAACTTTGGTGAAGTTAATTGTGATGTGCCCGGGAGATGTCTTGTTCAGGTTGAGTCATGCTGGGGTTCTGAAACTATCTGCTATCTGAATTTCAGAATCTCTTGGCATGCCTGGAAAGTTCTTTTTCATAATTTCATAAAGAAGAGTCTAAGTGTTTTGTGAAGCAACTTCATCCCCTTCAGGGATTCCTATGAGGCGAATATTAGTTTTCTTCGAATTGTCCGAGAGTTCTCTGAGAGTGAGATCTGTTTTTGCTCTCCATTTCTTTTGATCTTTGTGCTCCTGGGCTTTTTCAAAAGCTTTGTCTTCAGAGTCAGAGATCCTTTCTTCTGCCTGTTGCACTCTGTTATGGAGGGATTCCACCGTGTCTTTCAGGTCCTGAGGGCTGCAACCTCTTGTCTCAGTGCTTCAAAATCTTTGGTCATTTTATCTTTGAAATCGTTGAGTTCTTGAGACATCTTTTGAATAATTTCTAAGGATATCTTTTGAATAATTTCTTAAGAAAACTTTTGAATAATTTTTTGAACTCCTAATTCCTTCCTTTCTTACATTCTGTTAATCTTATTTGCTATCCACATTCTGAACTTGATTTCTGACATCCCAGCCATTTGCTTGTGGATGGGGTCTCCAATTGTGTCTGCCCAATTTCCCCTTGGAGGAATTGATCTACTCTGCTTATTTGAGTTGCCAGAGTTTTTCAGCTGATTCCACCCCATGCTGAGTTTACCTTGTTTGGAGGCCTTATCAGAACTGTTCAGTTGGTGGCTTCTTCTGGTTGCCCAGAGAGACAGGCAGAGTGTATCTGTTGTCTTCTCCCAGTTCTTGGGTGATGGGGAAACTGGGGTGCAGTGGAACAGCAGCTGCATGGGAGTGTGCGTGGCCAGATTACACCTTGTTCAGCCTGCCAGGGCGACGGGGGTGGGGTGGGTTCAGGAGACCAGCATCAGCTGGATCAGTTCTAGTTTGGCCCCTCCAGGGCAACTGGTGGAACAGGGGAACTGTAGTAGCTAGATTAGTCCTAGTTCAGCACCCTGGAGCAGCCAGGGGGTGGGAGAACGTCAGCAATATCACAGGGTGCCTAAGCGACCAGATAAGTCCTAATTCAGCCCCACCAGAGTAGCTGGGGGGTGGCAGAGGACTCCTTCACCGTTGCCCACTGGACGTGTGCAGCACTAGCAAGCCAATTTGTGCCCTACCAACACAGGAGCCCGGAGCGAGGAACTCCTCCACCTCCGTCCGTGGGACGTACATGGCTCTAGCAAACAGTTCTGGGCCCCCCCAGAGTGGTAGACCCCTCCACCACCACCTGCAGGGTGCGCGTGGCTATAGCAAGCAGTTCTAGGCCCACTCAGCTTTGGTGCCTGGAGCAGGGAACACCTCCCCTGGCCCCCGTGTGGTGTGTGTGTCCCTAGCAAGCTGTTTTGGGTCTACCTGGAATGGAGGACTCCTCTGCCACTGCCCATGGGATGCCCATGGCACTAGCAAGCTGTTCTGGGCCTGCCCAGAGCAGGAACCTGGGGCAGGGATTTCCTCTGCCACCTGTGAGGCATGAGATTCTAGAAAGCAGTTTTGGGCCTGCCCCGCTCCGTGAGGTCAAAGGGACCCACCCAGCAAATGGGTTAGTCTGGGAAGGTTAATACCTCCTTCCCCACCTTGCACCCCGTCACTCGTAATCCCCTAGGTCTGTGACCCTATTCACTCCAGTAGGCCACTACTCCCAGGGTTTATGACTGGCAAAATCGGTCAGAAATCTGAGTTCGGCAAGGGGCCTTGTGTGTTTAAATTAGGCTTCTGTCCAGCTAGATTTCTCTGCAGGTCAGAGGTTGCATTCAGCTCTGGGCATCAGACAGATAGCAGTTTACACCCAGGTGTCAATTCCAGCCTTGCCTGCTGACTGCCTTTGTCTCAGGTGTATTAGATTCTGAGGGCTGGTGCTTTACTTACAAAAGTTTTCTGTGTTTTGCCTGTTGCTGCTGCATGGGAGTGTTTGCCCAGAGAGTTGGGGAACCTCTGTTTGCCCAGAGAGTTGGGGCTGGAATGGTGTCAGTTTGCAGCTCAGGATGCTACTGTTGCTGGATTGGTGTCCTCTGAGCCAATTTTCTTTTCCTCACACCTGTGCCACAGTCAGCACAGAACAGCACCAGCCCTTTCCCCCTCCACTCCTCCCAAAGAGATGCCCAAAAATCTGGATTCCATAGGTAACAATACTCCAGATTTCAGAGTGGGTGGATGGGGACTCCTTTAAGTTCAATGTTGCAGGTGGGGAATATATACAGTTTTATGTAGTTCAAACCTTCCCTCAACCATACACCTGGGGTGCCCCTTTGAATAGTCCTTGGGTGGTCTGCCAGGTTTAAGGGGTCCAAATCAGTTGTCCCAGTCAGCACCCATTTCAGGTGGAAGAGTTCAAATGTCTCAGGGAGCCAGATAAGAGGGGTCTGCTTGCAGCTCAGATATAACTTGCTCCAGTGCTCTGTGAGGGCAAAGGGAACCACCTGGCAAATGGGTTAGTCTGGGAAGGTTAATACCTCCTTCCCCACCTTGCACCCCATCACTCGTAATCCCCCAGGTCTGTGACCCTATTCACTCCAATAGGCCACTACTCCCAGGGTTTCCAACTGGCAAAATTAGCCAGAAATCTGATTTTGGCAGGGGGGCCTTGCATGTTTAAATTAGGCTTCTGTCCAACTAGATTTCTCTGCAAGTCAGAGGTTGCATTCAGCTCTAGGCAACAGACAAATAGCAGTTTACACACAGGTGTCAATTCCAGCCTGCCCGCCCACTGCCTTTGTCTCAGGTGTATTAGATCCTGAGGGCTGGTGCGTTACTTACAAAAGTTATCTGCATTTTGCCTGTGGCTGCTCTCCGGAACCTCTGTTTGCCCAGAGAGATGGGGCTGGAATGGTGTCATTTTGCAGCTCAGGATGCCACTGTTGCTGTATTGGCATCCCCTGAGCTGATTTTCTTCTCCTCACGCCTGTGCCACAGTCAGCATAGAACAGCACCAGTCCTTTCCCCCTCCACTCCTCTCAAAGAGATGCCCAAGAATCTGGATTCCATAGGTAACAATCCTCCAGACCTCAGAGTGGGTGGGTGGTGACTCCTCAGAGTTCAATGTTACAGGTGGGGAATATATACAGTTTTATACAGTTTTACAGTTTTATGCCTGGCTGGAGAATGCCATGGCATGCCAGCAGGGGTAGGACGTCCAGTTTTTAGGGGGTCTCTCCAGTGGGATAGAGTGGGAGGAAGTTTGACCCCTGCTTGCTTGTTTGCATGGAGCAAACTGCAAGCCCCTTTTGTGGGGGTGGGAACTCCCGTCCGCTTGGTGGTGGATTTTGTACATTTTGGTTGTATTTTTGTGGTCACAGCTCCCCTCAGGAAGGTTGAAGTGTGCTCTTCAATCTTCTTTCTTGGCTCTGCTCCAAACCATCAGCTAACTTACTAACTTCTGCCCTTTAAGCCTCCTTCTGGATGGGAGCTTCTGTGAAAAGCTGGCTGCAGTCTGCCATCTTAGCTCCACCCCCGAGCTCACTGTTACAGCACAGCTTCACTACCATGGTCCTTGCAATGCCTGGTCCTAGCAATAAACTGCAGACGTTCCAGTCTCTGCAGGGCTTAGGCTTCTAGATTGCCAGACAAAGAGGGAAGGGTTGCCTGGGAGTTCAAAATGGCAGGGAAAACGTTTCCCACTTGGGAAGAATGTCACCCTTATCTTGTTTGCCTAGAAAAATGCCCACAACATGCTGGAGAATACCGTAGACTCTTCCAGTTTTGCCATGGTAACATTTCTGCTGCATGCCTTTTTGAACAGTACCCATTCCCATGATGTCTACAAGATCACCTTTCTTGTAGATTCACATGTATAGAGCCAAAGGAACAACTCCATGTTTTCCTAAAGTCCTAGAGAACATGCAATGGGTGCCTCTCCTCTTGCCCTTTGTGTTTGTCATTCTGAAGAATTACTGAAAGATGGCATCTCCGGAGGACAGGGAGGGGGGTGATGTTTTTCAATGTGCTTATGGTGTGAAGCCCAGCAGTGAATGTGGTTCAAAAAACAGTTGCTTTGTAGGGCATCTTCCTACCTTTCCACTTAGCAGGCAAGAGGAAGCTCATAGGTTTGTGGACGCCCACTGGGATTGGTGGATGGGATTCACACTCCTGTGGAAGGATCCAATGAGGTGAGGGCCTCATCCCTCAGCTGCCATTGGTGTTTCATCCAATCAGACAGCGAGCTGGCCAGTGATGTGGGTCAACGCTGTTGCTACCAAACGGTCCCCAACGGCCGCAAGCTGCCATCTTCTGTTTTGGCAGGTGTCTCCGCCATGGCAGAACCTTCCTCTGACTTGTCTTGTCAGACTTGGTGCCCCAGTGCTGATGAGTCCGAGGTGGAGTCTGAGGC
>NW_003852802.1:16673-18322 GCF_000181295.1 Otolemur garnettii
TGTCTATTTATCTCTCCTATCTGCATCATTAAAATGAAAAACAAAATAAAACCAAAATGCAAACCCCCTTTAAATAGTCCACCCTTTCTCAGTTCTCTGGAAGATAAAGTTATCTAACTCACCCTTGCATTACTTTCCACTTGCCCCCCCAACTCCAACCAATAGAGAGGTTTAAATCTATTCACCACAGCGGAAGAGGCATTTTACCTGTTGACAGGACACCTGCTGTTTCTAAACAAGTCTGGTCTGGTCTGAGAGGGCAACACCTGGCTCTGGGAACCAGGTACCCACCTTCAATCTGAAAATGAGGGATCCTGATTTACAGCTCCTGGGGATGCTGGAGCTTAACTCTCTTGGGCCCCCTCTGTGCAATTGTCACTTGGGTCATCCAATACCTGTCCTCATTTATTCAAGATGGGGGGAAAAGTGTCAACTGCAATTACAACCCTATTTCTACCACTCCCAAAACTTCTCCCAATGACCCCCAAATGCACGCAGTCCTACCCACACCTGACTTATCTCACTGAGTACAACCGTGACCCTATTCAGGCAGAAGCAATTTCAAAAGACTGACCATTGTCACCATCACCAATTAACAAGAGTTTAATATGTATGAGGGCCTAATGTGGCCTCACAGGGACTCTCTTCCTTCCTCCTCTTCCTCCTCTGTTCCTAAGATAAAGAACACAAAGGACCTACTTACTTAGCCCCACCCTGTGAAGAAATTCACACCCAAGGTCCCTAACCTACCAAAGCCCTCGGGGCAAGTTGTGGAAATTGCCCACCACCTATGACCCTGTATAAATGGGTGTCTAACTCCCCTTAGGGCAGAAGCCATCTTTGCCATGCCAGGGGGTCCCTATCTAAAAACCTGCCCTGAACATTTCCCCTCCCACTCGCCTCTCTGGGTGTCACCAGGACACATTTCAGGTTTTTATACTGGGTTTGGGGAGGTTGGATGTTTTTTACTGGTAGTCATTGAAGTATATTAACTCAAAGAGTGTATGGACATGTGCCCCGCATATTGAGTCAAAATATGAGAAGGATTCAATTACTGAAATTACAAGTAGAATCTGTGCACCCCAAATTTTACATAGGATTGTTAAGAAGTTTTATTGTGTGCTTTCCTGACTGGGTTTATTATTTTTTTAAATAGTGCTTTATCGTGTCGTTTCTGTGGAGCCTGTGGATTTGTCTTTTCCCCTTATTCCCATTCACGGAAGAATGTGATCAAACCTGGAGACAAGAGCTGGACAGCCAGGGCCTTTTTCTTATTATCTTGACCCCGAGTACTGAGGCAGGAGGATAGCCGGGTCCGTTTATATCTAGTAGTCTCTTTATATCTGGGTCACAGTGGTCAGAGTCTTTACCAGTCCAATTTAAAACTGTTAGGCTTTACATTTCAGAAATGGTCTTTCAAATGCTCATAGTGTAACATCAATCAGCTCTTTGGATCGGGTGAGCCTTTTCCCCGGGAGCCATCTTTTTATCTTTGTCAGAATTAAGCTACAGAAGTGCACAGGACAGTAGAAGCCACTGCAATTAGAGAATGTGGTGTGACCAAGGGGATGATTCAATCATGTTAAAGGCCATGAAGCTGGATGACAGATGCCCCTTTGGAGCCATCCAATCAGATGGCAAACTGTCCC
>NW_003852802.1:18342-22670 GCF_000181295.1 Otolemur garnettii
GCACCAGTATTGATGAGTCCGAGGCTGAGACCATGACCGAGGCTTACTCTGGCATATCTTCTCACACTTCGGGCACCAGTGCCGACGAGTCTGAGGCTGAGTCATCCACCACCAAGAAACGGAAACGGCGAAGGCGCCGTGGTCGCCGCCCCAGCCAGGCACGGAAAAGTTTCGCCACCTACTTCCCCCGCGTCCTGAAGCAGGTGCACCAGGGCCTCAGCCTGTCCAAGGGGGCCGTGAAAGTCATGGATTCCTTCGTTTACGATATGTGTGAGCGAATTGCCCGGGAGGCCGGCTGCCTGGCCCACTACACCAATCGCTCCACCCTCACCACCAGGGAGCTCCAGAGCGCCGTGCGCATGCTGCTGCCCGGGGAGCTGGGCAGGTGCACCGAGTCTGAGGCCACCAAGGCCGTCCTCAAGTACAGAGTCCGCAAGTGAGTCGCCTCAGGACTGCCTGAGCACTGACACCCAAAATTGCTTTACAGAGTCACGCAGGGTTTTCCCAAAGGAGCTATAGCCTGCCAGGCAGGACCAGCTGCACTTTCTATAGTGGGTGGTATTTGGAGTCCTCCTGATTTGTGGGCAGGTGGCATGTGGCCTCTTGTACATTTGGAGAGCATGTGTCACATGGCATACTGCTGATAGTTGAAGCATCCTTCCTGTAAACTAAGCATTATCAGCTCTGCTGTGATTTCTGTCCATTGCACAATATCTTCCAATGGAAGTGATGAATTTCCTATAGTATAGGTCTTCTGGCAATTTGCATCTATGTAGCAGAAGTTGACAGCCATTCATGGCAATGAGAAACATCAGTGCAATGGAGGGGATACTTCTGCAGAGGGAAGAGGCCCTTTATCCTGGAGGTGTAGGCGGGGGGTGGTGGGTTACAATGATATTTGGAAGATTGTGCCTTATAAGCTGAGCAGTGGGTATATGACTGTTGGTTATGTTTTTCTTTCTGTATTTTCTTTTAGGCAATACAGTGTATAAAGTGTTACTGAAGTATGGTTGAAGAATGAAAAGTGCCTGAAACGTGGATTCCAGGTTCTGCTTTGGTTTCCTGCTTGAAGGAATTGTGAAGAGCTGCTAATTGTTCTCCTGTGTGCCTTGTAGCACAGAGTTCTAAATAAATAAATAACACTAAAGGTTTTATTGCATTGCATGATGTACATAGATGTCTTTATCGAATTTTACTGTGTTGCTGGCAGTTGGTTATTTCCCCTCTTCTGGGCAATTATGGGGTTGGGACATGTTAACCCTCTGAAATCAATCTCTCCATGCCTGGGAGGTCAGCACCATTTATATGGTCGATTGACAAAGAGGAAACCTATAGATTCGAGAGTTAAGTCAATGATCATGTCACGCCTCACACAGTTGGGGGACAGGGTGAGTCAGCATGGGAACTCAGCTCTGCCTGATGCTGCCAGAGCCCAGGTTTGTGCCCTTTGTACCTTGTTGCTCCCTTGAACGGAACAAGGTGGCAGGATCCTGTGAGTGGAAGCAGGTATTGTGGGTGCTTGCTGCTCTGGCAGGCCACGTGAGAGAGGTAGAGGGCCTGGATGTCCCCTGCTTGTCCCCGGAGGCTTCTCAAATCCCAATCCCTGGTAGCCAGGGCATAAGTAGAGCTGGAAGCCCAGAGGCATGCTCAGGGCTTTTGCCTCTGTCTTGGTGGGGCCTCTGAGAGATCTATGGGGACCAAATAGAGAGCTAATGCACCCTGGCAGCACTTGGCAGAGGAGGCCTCCATTTGCACCAGAGAAAGCCTCCCTCAGCAGAGTCCCCCATCCTCACAGTGCTCAGGTCCTGGATGAGAGCTTTGGGCATTGTGTTTTGCGCTAAGGGTCCCAGTCCTCGAGGCTGCTGGTGATGTCATAGAGATGGCCACAAGCTATTCTGCAGCCACATGGGTCTGCTGAAGTAAGTGGCAAATGCTCTCTGTTCTTCTCACCATCTCCACTCATGCAAGAGCACAGTGGAGCTTATCTGTGATCCTAATTATGGACCCCACACCTGATAGTCTGGCCCACTTCTCTCCTAAGGATCTATTGAAGTGGGATGCACAGCCTGGGCTCCAAGGGGATGCTACAGTTTACAGGTTAATCACCCTCTTCAAAGAAGGCTCACTTGAACCAGGGTTGTCCTAGAATTGACTTTGTGAAAGCCCAGGGGCTGCGTCCTCCACTGCCAATTGTTGGGGTTCTGGAGCCATTATGGAATTAATTCCCTTGGACAATTGCCCTGGGGTTTAGCTTGACCGATCAACTCTCCCTTTTCTCCCTGCCCTAGAGTGACTATGTACATTTAACTACGCTCAGGGACCCACCAAATCCAACTTCCCTAATACTACAGCTGTTTCTCAAGCTGGCTTCCCACTACCAACTTGAAGTAAGGATATAATCTCTCTGATTCTGGTGTATACTTCTGTCCTTCCTCCCATGCACCTATTCACAGGCATTTATTAGAATCTTAATCTAGTCCAAGATTGACAGTCACACCTGGATTTGCTTCCTGGCAAGGCCACTTACTACTTATGTGAGTTTGGGTAGCAGGTGACCCAATTTCCTTGGCATAATTCAGAGAAGTATGCCTACCCATCCTGGGGGGTGGAAAATATGGGGATAGAGGCTGATGAATAAATTTATGTGCATAGGATATACATCAGAGGGCCCGTAGAGTGTACTATATGGTGCCCAGTAAAAAGTGGTTATGATGGCATTTATTGTAGTGATGGATACTGGAGGTTTAGGAAGGAAGAGATGTGGCCCCCATGCTCTGTGACATTATGATTCAGTGGATAACTAGCACAGGCATACTCCCAGATGGGTATCAAGAGAAGATGTTCTGTGATCAAGGGCATGGGGCATGCATCTTGGGGCTTCAGGGAATAGATAGAAGAAGAGGCAGGGAACTCACTACAGGTCTATACCAAACCCAGCACCTGGCATGCATCATCTGTTCTCTCATCCAGACCTAATCACTGTTGTTATTTAGGGGTGTTATTTATAGTGTGCCATTTTACAGTTGGAAACCCTGAGACTCAAAGAGAGAGTAGTGACTGCAGGTTGGGCTGGTCAGCATTTTTTCTCTGAGTAGGTAGGTTTTGAATCAAACTCGAGAGGTGAATAGAATTTATGTTGGGGGGGGTGTGGCTGGGAGGAAAGTGTGGAAAGTGGGGTTTCATGTGAGTGAAGGGGCATAGGTTCCAACAATAGCCTGAATTAGCAATACCTATCCAAAGCCAGTAAGACCACAGGACACCTTCCAATTGTCCCGTAGCAACATCCCATCATGACTCAGAGCAGTAGCATCTCTGCAACTTCAGTAACATGCAACCCAGGAGGGAAAAGTCCTCTTCCCTTATCTCACAGTCAGCCCTAAGTAAACAGATGAGCCCTAGGTAGTGGCGTGAACATCTCTATACGGTTGTCTGGCACTGAATCTCAGCCCAACCCACTCCAATTGCCTGAAGCTGTGAATCAGGACTGAGAATAAGAAGAGACACCTTTCATTGATTGCTGAATACACATTTGGCAATTTGTTTGTATTAGCACCCTGAATCCTCACAATATCCGTGTAGACCCTTATACTACTGAGGAGGAAACTGAGGCTCAGAGAGATCAAGCCCCTTTGCCAAGGCAGTCCAGCTAGGAAAAGCACAACTAGGGATTGAACCTAGGTCTCCTCTGACTCCAAATCCTATGTTCTTCATGACTCTTGCTGTAGAGTCTAGTCCCATTACCTCACATTGGTTAGAAGACCCACATGTGTGACTTTTCCTTGTTAATCTGTAAATATGACTTATATGAATAAGCCAAGTGGTTCAACAAAAAACAAATCTCAAAAGCCTCTACCACCACATGTTGTCAATGTTTGGTCTCTATTATGTTTCCTCAAAAGCCTAGGAATACAAAACTGCAACTGCAGAACGCAGTGCCTCAAACCAAAGTCCAATGTTATGTTTGATGGTAAAATTTGAGTGTCATTCCTATGCAAGTGAGGAAGTTGATGACAAAGCTTTCTATCAGCAATAGGATTTGAATGTCTTGATGACTAATAGACACTGAACTTTTAGGAAGCCTTATCCATTGGGAAAGGGACTAAAAATTTTCAGTTGATCTGTCAACACTGCAAATGTGTAAGCATGTACAACAGTTGGTCTCAGGAGAACTTCTACACTTCCAAATATTAATAGGCACCCAAAGAGGTTTTATACAAGTTGTATATGCCAACTTCTACCTTAAAATTTATTAGAACCCAATTTTAGTGAATTAATTTTAAAGCCATAAAACCATAAAAATGCACTACAGAATGTTTTTTTTTTTTTTT
>NW_003852802.1:22690-24157 GCF_000181295.1 Otolemur garnettii
TTATGGTATTAAAATAAATTCACTAAAATTTGTGTTGTAATAAATGTTAAGGTAAACATTGGGGTATACAACTTCCATGACAGCCCTTTGGGTTCCTAAGATATTTAGAAACGTAGCAGTTCTCCTGAGACAAAACTGTTGTACATGCTTACACATTTGCAGTGTTGACAGATAAATTGAAAATATTTAATCCGGGGTGGCACCTGTGGTTCAGAGAGTAGGGTACCGCCCCCATATAGGGTACCAGGAGTGGTGGGGTCAAGCCTGTCCCTGGCCAAAAAGTGCAAGAAAAAGAAATTAGTCCCCTTTTGAATGGATAAGGCTTTTGAAAATTTCAGTGCCTAATAGTGATGAAGACATTCAAATCCTGCTGCTGATAGAAAGCTTTCTCATCAACTTCCTTACTTGCATAGGATTGACACTCGAATTTTCTCATTCAACGTAACATTGGGTGTTGGTTTGAGGCCCTGTGTCCACAGTATCAGCTTTGGATTCCTAGACATTTGAGGAAATATAATAGAGATTCAACTTTCACAACATGCTATTGTAGGGACTTTTCAGATTCACTTTTTGTTGAATCACTTGACTTCTTCATATACATCATATTTATAGATTTTCCAATCCTGAATCATATAGGCACTCGTGGATGGAAATACCTTACTCCTGATAGCTCTCCTAAACATTATTTAGGCCCTTTCCTGTACATCGTCCTAGGGGATTTCCTGACTGTGAACTGTCACCAACACCTTAGATTTCTCATGTTTTCTTCATCCTTGGCCACTTGCTTCCTTCAACAGTCTCTAAGACTCCCCTGTGCCCTGGGGGCTTCGATTTCTCAGGAGCAGCCTAGGCCTCAGGCTTGTTAGCTGGGTTTCCTCTACAGCAAGAACTTGAGCTGTGCTGTGGGGCAAGCCAGGGAGCAGGGGAATGGCCTTGCCCCCTTTGCGAGTCTTTCCTCCATCTGTCTTTTTTCCTCTGCACGCCTCATATTTGAGGCACAGGTGTGCTGAGAGGGCACGCTTTGCACAACCCTGCCCACCTCCAACTAGGACAAACTGAAATCCAGGCATTATTCTAACCCTATTCTATCATCGTTCGAGTTCTGAATGCCCACAAAATCACATTTCTAGTCTCTATACTCCTTGCTCTGTCCTCCGGAAGAGGCTGACTCTTCCTCCCCAAAGACCAGATCCTACTTTCACTTGTGGGAGCTACAGATCATGGGCCAGCACCATGTGTCTGGGTTGCAAAACAGACACGATGGCAAGGATTTTTTGTCTCTTCACAGGTAGATGACCACATGATTTCTTGTCCAATGAATGTAAACTCTTTTGAGGGTGAAAGATGAAGGGCTATGCATAATTGTGCTGGGAGAGTAGGCAAAAGTGGAACTTGTGGTCACCCTTCGAGGCAAAAGATCTAGGGATAGAATAAAAAGATCCCTTGGGGCTTGGGGATGTTCGGAGC
>NW_003852802.1:31190-33251 GCF_000181295.1 Otolemur garnettii
ACTCCTGGGATTAATGCTTAACCTCTTGCTTCACCCTGCCAAGCAGCTGAGAGTACAGGTGCCCATCACCATGCATGACTATTTCCTTCTTTCTTCTTTTTTTTGTTTCTTTTTTTTCTTTCTTTTTTTTTTTTTTTTTTTTTTTGTATCTGGCTTCTGGATGTTATCTGTTCCCATATAATAAACTTCTGGAAAGCTGCATCACACACTCAAGAGAGAATGACAGTTAAAAAGAAAAAGATCGTGACAATGAAAATATCCTGACAAAGGACAGCCAGTGGATATGACCATTTAAGAAAGAGGTGGAACACAACACAATGATAGAAAACGCAGCACTTTTGCTTGGAGTAAGTTGCATTATAAGTATGTTACAGTTGACGATCTTTAGTTCTCAGAAAGAATGCCTCAAACATCAGTAGGACATCACATGCCCAGCACCCCACAAATCAGGAGGAAGCCATCTGCTACCAGCCTCTGAACTCCAGCAGCTGCCTCTTGGTGAGCTACAACTCTTTTGGGACAACTGTGGGTGCCTCTGAAAATAGGCTTTAGATTTCAGTGCTTAGGTGGTCCTGAGGCAACTCACTTGTGGGTGGTGTACTGGAGGAGGGCCTTGGTGGCCTTGGACATGGTGTACTTTCTGATGTCCCCAGGCAGCATCAGGCTCATGGTGGTTTGGATCTATCTGGTGGTCATGGTTGAGCACTTGGTGTCGCAGACCAGGTGTCTGGTCTTCTGGGCAATTTGCTCAAAGATGTGGAGGACAAAGGAATCATTGACTCTCATGGCCTCCAGGAACAGACTGAGGTAGAGCCACTTCATGACCTTGGGGATTTAGGTGGTGAAACTCTTTTGTCTCCAGCTGGAGTGCAACTGTGGCACCTTGTCTCATCAATAACTGGGCCTCTTGGGGCTCCTTAGTTCTGGGGCAGATGGCTTGGTCAGAAGACATGTCAGAGGAAAGCTCAGCCAGGGAGGGGCAGCTTACAGGCACTGGGAGAACATAAGGTGGCGACTATGAGCCACTGGGGACAGTTTTGTACTTGCTGTGTTGTCCCACAACACGGGACAGTTTGCCATCTTATTTAGGGTGACCAGATTTTAACATCAGTAAGGCAGGACGACATGGCGGGTGGGGGGGGGCAGGGGACAGGACAGGACAGGGCCTGACAACAATGTAAACTTTGATAAGCAGTTTTTGATAATCACTTCTCAGCAATTATTTGCTATTATTACAGTTTAACATTATAAAATTAACAAAAATAATATAAAACTCATATTTTGGCAAAATAGCCACATGGCAGATGAAAACCGTATATTCCCTTCTTGTTCTCCCACCCGTTAGTGCATTCTTTGCGTAAATCGGGACTTTTTTAAAACACCATGGGACGCTGGACAAATTGTTGAAAAGCAGGACTGTCCTGCCAAAAGTGGGACATCTGGTCACCCTAATCTTATTGGATGGCACCACGAGGGGAACCTGTCATCAAGCCTTCTGGCCTTTAACATGATTGAATCATCCCCTTGGGTAGGGCACCGCATCCACCCATTGCAGTGGCTTCTACTGTCCATTGCATTTCCTGTGGCTTGATTGAGACAAAGGTAGAAAAAATGGCTCCCAGGGAAAAAGATCATCTGACCCTAGGAACTAATTGATGTTACACTATGAGCATTTGAAAAGTTGTTTTTAGCATGTAAAACGTTAACAATTTTAAGTCAGACTTGTCAAGAGTTTGAGCAATATGATCGAATTACATTACACCAGAGGAATTATTATGGCTACAGTTAGGGTCATACTGTTCCTACCCTGTATCCCGCAATATTCTGAGGCAAGCCACACTGGAGATGTAGGACTCTCTGACATGACAATTTTGAAAAACACTGTGTTGGCTTCTTGTTTGAAAAGTCATCTACAAAGTTTTTTTTTTTGTTTGTTTTTTTTTTGTTTTTTTTTATTGAATAGTAACTGTGTACATTAATGCACTTCTGGGGTACAGTGTGGGGTTTTCACAAACAATCCGAAACACTTCCATCAAACTGGTTAACATAGCCTTCACGTAA
>NW_003852802.1:33284-50585 GCF_000181295.1 Otolemur garnettii
TATTCTACTCATAGAAAGATTCACTTGTACCCTTGTAAGATGAACCACAGAAGTGAACCCTCCAATTCCCCTCCCTCCACCCATTCCCCCCTCCCTCCCCCTTCCCCGTATCCTTAGGTTGTTATTAGGTTATAGCTTTCCTATAAAAGGTATAAATTAGTTTCATAATAGGGGCGTGTACATTGGATACTTATATACAAAGTTTTTTATTGATTTAATCCTCTTGCTGCCTACCCCCTCCCCATTCCAAGATGTACAAAAAACTAATCATCATTCACTCATGACCTTGGGATATGAGAAAGAGAATCAGTCTGTGTATGTGGGAGTGTATTTCTATGTGTAGGGGAGGAAGAAGAGGTCCTTTACCAAAATAGAACAAAATGACTGGTTTGGAGATCAAAAGTAGTATCAAGGAGCTGTTTGAAATTTTAACTGTACTACACTCAGGAAAAAGAAAAAAAAAGGAGTCAGCTTTGAGAATGAAGTTACAAGTTAAAATTGAAGGGCTTTTAGTGTGTCTGTCACACTTTTGCTGGTGGCCTAGAATACTGTAGTACAGTGGTTTATCTACCTTTTTATTACAATTTACTTAAACTTTCCATTAACGAAACAGAATTCCGGTACTACAGACCATTGGTGTCAGAGTAGGGTTAGTGCCTCCTCGTTTGTGTTTGTTTTGTTTGTTTTGTTTGTTTTAATTGCATGAGCACTCTAGATGGTAAAGTTTTCAGAGTTCATTTTATGCAGGACCATTATCAGTCCTCAGTGTACTCCCACAGATCTTTTTCATAGTCTTCGTGTACATGTTGTAACAAAACCCTCCATTGACTCTCACAGTATCTGTAGTTACCTTGTACTTTCTGCTATAGATCCTGCAGTGAATCTTGGGAAATATCTTGTTCAAAGTAGCCCAAAAGCAGCTCTGTGGCATTCTCTAGATCTGCTTAGTTATTCTCAAAGATAATAGACTGGTTGTTCTTTTTGAGGTAGAAAGTGAAGACATATATGTACATGAGTGTGGCACAACACTGACAGAGGACATCAACTACTTTCTTCAGGGACTGCACGTCAATCTGGGACATGTTGTGCGGTTGCATTTCTTCCATTTTCTGCTTCACCTGAGCATACAGTTTGTGCTCAAAGCCCAGACTCTGCATGTGGTTCATATAGTGATTACAGGCGAACAGGTACCTCTGCCAGGCTGCCCTAGATCGCTCCTGTGCTTCTCTTGCTGCCTTTGCATCTTCCTCTTTATAATAGTTACAGTTGTACCAGGCAGATCCATGTGGTTCCCAAGGGCCAAGACACACCCAACAAAACTTGGCTTTATAGTTCTGGTTACAACAGACCATGTGATTACAACTGCCATCCTTTTAAATTGTGACATGGCATTTGGGACATTCCTTTGTGTTGGCTGCAATCCAATTGGAAGTTTCACTGTCATCACAGTTTTTAATCCACTTCTTTACCCACTTACATTTAACAGGATTATGCCAATTTTCTCCACAGTTAAAGCAGAATTGGTGCCCACATTTGCAGCAAACAGGCTTAGCATCAGGATATTAACTTTGACAATATGATGAGAATTTGGGGCAGGACACAATTTTAATAGCTGATTGCACTCTACATAACTATTTGTTATTAAATGCTGATACTTTAACCTTTGATACTATGATGAGACTCATAACTGTGTTGTCATCCACTAAGATATGACAACTAGGAGCAGGACACCAAATAGTCTGTCCCATGTCTTCCTCCATTATTTTGGCAGTTAAATATTCATTCCAGCACTGTATACAAAACTTATGCCCACATTCAAGGCCGGTGAAATACCAGTTAGGGTAGTTCAAGTAGCAGATCTAATAAGGCATACCCAGTGCTAATGACCTTGTATTCATCTGGCATGTTCGAGATGTTTTACTTGGATTAATTACATGACACTCAGCAAAGAGCTTCTCCAGGTTTCCATCAAAATGCCTGGATGACCTCATTGACCTCCCAGATACATTCCATCATGTGTTGCATAATCTACTTTGGCGTGAGCACCACCTAGCAGTAATCTTCTTCCTGCTCCTGTCCCAATGCCAAACCACCACCACCGCCGCCACTGCTGCCACCGCTGGGCCCCAAATTGCTGCCTCCGCCACCGTCTGACTCCTGGCACAGTAGTTGGTCCTGCTCCCCACAGGCGCCCAACCTGGGTTCCACCAGCTCCACCTTGCCCAAATCCAGGTTATCATCCTGCTGCTCCTCCCCCTTCTGGATGCTGTGGTCCTCTTCACTGCACTCCTTGTCCTCATCAAACTCATAGTTGTAGTCCTTGTCCCAGTTCATGGCACGACTCACGGGGGCGTTGCCGGAAGCTGGTCCTGGCCGGACGAGGGTGGAGACACTGAGGCCCCAGCTCTTGCTCTATCTCTGGCTGATGTCCCGACTCAGGCCTGGCTCAGGCCTTGTGGACCATGGCTCCTCCCCATGCACAACGGATGGAGGCTGGTGGCATCCGGAAGGGGGCAGAGAAGGGAAGGAGGGAGGTGAGGGGGCTGCTTGTTGCTGTATCAGGCAGACAGGGCTCCACTCTTGCCTCCAACAAAAAACAGTCCCCAGCACCACTACCAGCCTCTGCTATTGCTCACAATAAAACTTCTTAGCAATCCTATCTGCGAATCGGGGTGCACAGATCCTGCTTGAAATTTCAATAATTGAATCCTTCTCTTATTTTAATTCAGTAGGCAGGGCACATGTTCATATGTTCTTTGAGTTAACATCCTTAAATTACTGCCAATAAAACATCCAGTGCCCCCTAACATAAACAACTTGAAAGGTGTCCCAATGGTACCCAGAGAGGAGACTTGGAGGGGGAAAGTTCAAGCCAGGTTTCTGGAAAAGGATCCCCTGGCAGGGTAAAGATGGCTCTGTTCCCATGGGCACTTAGAGACCCCTTTATATGGGGGAATAGGGGTAGGCAAATTCCAGAGCTTGCCCAGAGGGATTTGGTGGGTTAGGGTCCTATGCAGTGAACTTCTTTACAGGGTGAGGCTAACTAAATCATTTGTGTTCTTTGTTTTAGGAGCAGAAGTGGAAGAGGAGGAGGGAGAAGGGTCCCTTTGAGGCCACATTAGGCCTCCAGACATTTCAGACTCTTGTTAAGTGGTAATAGTGACAATGGTCAGTCTTTGGAAATTGCTTCTGCCTAAATAGGGTCACAGTTGTACTCAGCAGGGTAAGTCCGGTGTGGGTAGAACTGTGTGCCTTGGGAGTCATTGGAAGAAGGTTAGGGAGTGGTAGAAATTGGGTTGCAACTGCGGTTGATGCTATTCCCCCCGTCTTGAATAAATGAGGACAAGTATTGGATGACACAATGGACAATCGTTAATAACAGGAGGATTGCAGAGAGAGGGCCCATGATGGTAATAAGATCCAGCATCCCCAGGGACTGTCAAATCAGGAAGGATCCCTCATTTTGGGATTGCAGGTGGGTAGCTGGTTCCCAGGGCCAGGTGATGCCCTCTCAGACCAGACCAGACTTGTTGTTTAGAAACAGCAGGTGTCCTGTCAAAAGGTGAAATGCCACTTCCTCTGTGGTGAGTAGATTTAAACCTCTCTGTTAGTTGGGATGAGGGGGGCAATTGGAAAGTAATATAAGGATGAGTAAGATAACTTTATTTTTCAGAGAACTGAGAAATTGTGGACTATTTAAAAGGGGGATTGCATTTTGTTTTTATTTTATTTTTCATTTTAATGATGGAGATAGGAGAGAGAAATAGACATGTTTACCATTTAGAAAGAATAGATGATATGGCTCCAGTATTTATTAGAATTAATTTGCTTATGTGTATTTAGAGAGTAAATTACCTAAGGCCATCCTGGTGTGTCAAAGAGGAGCTCATTTTGAAGTGAGACATGTCGGTTAGATGGAAGATGTTCCTATGGGTTCATGGGTTTGGAGGATGTCAATTTATGGGATCACCAGTTCCAGAATGTGAATGTAATCCCTTCTTCTAAAGTAATTATAATCTTCCTTCTAGTACATTTCTCATTTGCTAAGAGGACATGGTTCTGGGGGTCCTGCTAATCATGCCTCTTCGAGCATTTTGTTCCAGATGTGGGGGGCACAGGGATCCATTCTGTCCAAGGGCATGGTATTCATGCATGGGTCTTCTGCATAACTATCTCTGGAGAGGTTTGAAAGTGACAGTCATTATTTTTTTTTTGCAGTTTTTGGCCTGGGCCAGGTTTGAACCCACCACCTCCAGTATAGGGGGCTGGTGCCCCACTCCTTTGAGCCACAGGCACCTCCCGTGATAGTCATTATTAAGATACTTTTCTGTCATGGCCTACAGACACATGAGAACATGCTCATCATCCTTAATTATCAGAGAAATGCAAATCAAAACCACTTTGGGATATCATCTAACTCTAGTAAGATTAGCCCACATCCCCAAATCCCAAAACCAGAGATATTGGTGTGGATGTGGAGAAAAAGGAAAACTTCTGCACTGCTGGTAGGAATGCAAACTAATACATTCCTTTTGGAATGATGTTTAGAGATCACTTAGGGATCTAAAAATAGAACTGCCATTTGATCCTACAATTGCTCTACTAGGTATATATACAGAAGACCAAAAATCACTTTATAACAAAGATATTTGTACCAGAAGGTTTATTGCAGTCCAATTCATAATTGCTAAGTCATAGAAGAAGCCTAAGTGCCCAATGACCCATGAATGGATTAATAAATTGTGGTATAGGTACACCATGGAATATTATGCAGCCTTAAAGAAAGATGGAGACTTTACCTCTTTCATGTTTACATGGATGGAGCTGGAACATATTCTTCTTAGCAAAGTATCTCAAGAATAGAAGAAAATGTATCCAATGTACTCAGCCCTACTATGAAACCAATTTATAGCTTTCATATGAAATCTATAACCCAATTATAGCCCAAGAAGAAGGAGAAAGGGGAGAGGAATGGGAGGGGAGGAGAAAGGATGGGTGGAGGGAAGGTAATTGGTGGGATCACACCTATGGTGCATCTTACAAGGGTACATGTTGAATCTACTAAGTATAAATGTCTTAATATACTAACTAAGAAAATGCAGTGAACCAGTTTGATGAAAATATTTCAAATGGTATATAAAACCAGCACATTATACCCTTTGATTGCATTAATGTACACAGCTATGATTTAATACAAAAAAAAAAAAAGAAAAAAAAACTTTTCTGGGCCAGGCGTGGTGGCTCACACCTGGAATCCTAGCACCCTAGGAGGCCAGGGTGGGTGGATTGCCTGAGCTCAGGAGTTCAAGACTAGCCTAAGCCAGAGTGAGACCTCATGTTTAAAAAAGTAGCTGGGTGCTGTGGCCGCTGCCTGGAGTCCCAGCTACTTGGTAGGCTGAGGCAAGAGAAGTGACTAAACTCCACAGTTTGAACTTGCCATGAGCTGTGATGCCACAGCACTCTACTGAGTGTGACAACGTGAGACTCTGTCCAAAACATACAAACAAACAAGTGAACAAACAAAAACTTGTGGCTACTGTCAGTCCCATTTTCCCATTTTCTCTCTTTTTCTATCCTTTCTTGATCTCAGTTACTAAAAGAATATGGAGGCAACGTCTGTAAGTTATGCTTGAGAGTTTTTAAGCCCCTTTAAGTTTTAAAAGGTTGAACTAAGGTCTAGTGCTAGGTCTGAAGCAAAAATGAAATTTTCAGCATCCCACTCTGGGGGCAGGGTCTGCTAAGACCTGTGGAACTGCCACAACCAACTGAAGATATAGAAAGTTAGGAATGATGATAAAAAAAGAGACATGAGACACAGAATAGAATTTTCAAAAGCGGGAGCTCAGGGACCACTGCCCATTTGTGGGTTTGGATGAGTGGCTCTGAATCTCAGTTTTTATTCAAATATCTTTGCCCAGGAAGCAAGCTGAGGGAGGGAACAAAGACACCAGCAGTTTCTCTGAGTGAGAATATCCGTTCTTATTGTTATTTATATTAACTTTAAGGATTTAAGCAGTTTTGAGGAATCTGAAATGAGCCTTGGGTGGAGGAAGCCTCCTGTCTGGAGTCACAGGCATAGGTTCCTAGCAAGGTGTTAAACTCTGCTAGTTCACTGTGGAGTAAACACCACTGGCATTAATCTCCTCTTAGATATTGGTGGGAGAGAGTCATTTTCCTCTGATCACTACCATGGAGGATTTTCCTCTGTGATAAGGGATGTAAGCCCTCCTGCCCATATCTCAGGGCTCGAGGTTTTCCCTTGGTCTCTGCCTCAGTCAAATGCAAATCTCCACAAGGGGAACCTGCTTTGTCTGTTCAATGGGCAGAAAAATGATCTAGAAGATGTATCTTTTCTAGGTCTGGCCATATCTCTTTTATGGCTATTATTTTCCTCAGAGTGGTCACAGACTCAGCAGGGATATTTGTATAAGCTATATCCCCCATAGGCCAGAGTTTCAGGAAAGGCTGGAAACTTGTTCAGATAACAAATTTAGCAATGGCTAGCTTAAAGGTGAATTAGCTGACTTTTCCTTGTTCTGACTCCTTCAGCTTACCATTTAATTTTCCCTTTTTCTGGGGGTGCCCTCCCCTGTCAAGAATGGGATATTCAATCCTCATTCTCCCTGCATCTCCCTCCTTATTATTGTAATTTTCAAAGTAGCAAGGGCTACTATGAATCCATTGTGATGTTAGATTACTCTTCAGAGACTTCTGATGTATCTGCAGACTGAGAAGAATGAAAACAATAATACCAATTGCAATTTGATGAATGACAACACCAGTAGTGGCTGCAGTGGCTGTCATTGCTATCAGTCCCATAATGACTGCTATTAAGGTGATCTTTTAGATCTTTTTAAAGGAGTTCTGGGCAAGTTAATGATAACATGAATAGAAGGTAAAACTTCCCAGGGCATTGGAGATGCACAGGGATTCAAACACATTCCTGATATCTAAATAATAAAATACTAACATTTGAATTAAAAGTGGAGTTTGTCAGAGCAGTAGCAGTGGTGGACACTACAGCTACAGTACTACTCACCACTACTGTCAGTACTGCCAGAAACCCCAGAATATAATTTTCTGGAGTCATCTGAAGCTGGGTCCTGTGCCAGTACATCTGGGCCTCGTTGGCCAAAGTTTGATGTGTCCCCATGTTGTTGGTTAGGAGACACAGAGCTTCTTCAGGGGAGTGGCCATCATTCTTTGCATTTTCTTGAGCTGCCTCTGAGAGGATGCCTTGCTCTTTGCTTTCCCGGCAGCCTTTTGCTCTTTCTGATCAGGGTTCATGATTGATATTAATAAATCTTGATGGAACCCAGATAAAATCAGAATTGTTTCCTATGAAAATACAAGCAAAGCTTCTTCCCTATACAACAATTTCACCTTTTTTCCATTGCTGAATTTTGACATTTTTCTACCATTCCAAAAATGCTGCTCTATAGCTGTAAATGGCTGTGTTTGGGGGTAATTTAAGAAATTTAAAGTAAAAAGGACTTTATTTAATTGTGCTTGCAGGGAGTCACATAATTCTTCACTCCAATATCCCCCTTTTTTGTTTGTTTTTATTTTCGTAACTGATCTTTTAGGGTTCTATTAGCTCTTTTAACAATAGCTTGTCCTTGGGAATTATATGTGATTCCAGTTATGTGATTAATGTTCCATTCTTTATTTATTTTTATTTTTTTAATGTTCCATTCTTGAATGAATTTTGCCATAGATTTTTTGTAATAACCTGGTCCATTATCTGTTTTAATTTGTAGAGGTTTTTTCATTACTGCAAAACAGGAAAAGAGGGGCTTTTCAACATAGGTAGCACTTTCTCTGGGTTAGCCCAAATGAAATGAGAGAATGTATCTACCATTACATGAATGTAAGAAAGTTTACCAGAAGTAGGTACATGTGTAACATCCATTTGCCAAATTGGATTAGTATTTAATCCTCGAGGATTGACTCCTGCTGATTGAGTAGGCATAATAATCATTTGACATTGGGGGCATTGATGAGCAATGCTCTTTGCTTCTCTCCAGGTTAATTGGAATTTATTCTTTAACCTTTTAGCATTAACATGAGTCAAGTAATGTAGCTATTTGGCTTCTGTGAAGGCAGAGACCACTAAGGTATCAACTCTATTATTGGCCTCGACTAAATGACCATTTAGATTTGTATGAGCTCGAATATGGGTAATATAAAATGGCTGGTCTCTAGATCTAATTCAGGACTGTAAAGTGCTGATAATATAATTGAGCATCAGGTAGATATTTAATCAAGGCTGTTTCAATATGTTTTGTTATGAATAGTGTATATGCAGAGTCTGAAATTGTATTTAATGGATCAGAATAATCTTTAAAACCTTCCTTTACAGCAGCTAATTCTGCTTTTTGGACAGAAGTATAAGGAGTATTAATTACCTTTTCTCTAGGACCTGTGTATGTCACTTTTCCATTACTAGAAGCATCAGTAAATAAAGTAGTGGCTCCATGTAGCAGCTGATCCTTGCAATTGAGGGGCAGAATCCAATGAGTGAGCTTTAAAAATTGAAATAAGTTGTTTTATAGGTAATGTTTATCAATTTTATCCACAAAGTCAGCTAAATTTATCTGTGAGTGACTGAATTAATAAAAGATTGTTTGACTTCATTACGGGTGAGGGGAACAATTATATAATGGGGATCAAATCCAGTAAGTTTAACAACCCATGTTCCAGCTTGACCAATTAGTTGAGAAATGAGGTGCAAATAAATAGTTAGAGTTTTTGAGGTATTATTTGGAAGAAAAATCCATTCTAAAATGTGGGTATCTGGCACAATTATTCCTATAGGAGAATGAGAAGTAGGAAAAATAAGAATTCCTATGGGTTCATTTAAAGTTATTCTATAAATTTGAATTTCTTGAAATCTTTTTGCTATGAGTTGGAGTTTGTTAGTAGCTTCTGGAGTTAATTTGCAAGCACTTTTTGAATCAGAGGGTTCCCTTAAGATAGTATTTAAATGAGTTAAAGAATTGTTTGGAATATCTCAGGATGGACAAATCCAATTTATATCACCTAATAATTTTTGAAAATCATTAAGAGTGTTAAGTTTGTCTTTTCTAATTTCTAACTTTGGAGGTTTTATGAAATCATCTTCAAGCCTCATTTCAAGATACTGATATAGAGAGGTAGTCTGAATTTTATCACTAGCAGTAATTAATCCTGCCTGGGTGATGGCTGTTTGTATCTAACCCCAGTGAGAATGGCCCACATCACAAAATCTCAAAACTGCAGATGCTGGCATGGATGTGGAGAGAAGGGAACACTTTTACACTGCTGGTGGGACTACAAACTAATACAACCTTTTTGGAAGGAAGTATGGAGAACCCTCAAAGAATTCAAACTAGACCTCCCATTTGATCCTACAATCCCATTATTGGGCATCTACCCAGAAGGAAAAAAATCCTTTTATCATAAGGACACTTACCATAGACTGTTTATTGCTGCTCAATTTACAATTGCCAAAATGTGGAAACAGCCTAAATGCCCACCAACTCAGGAATGGATTAACAAGCTGTAGTAGATGTACACCATGAAATACTATACAGCCATTAAAAAAATGGAGACTTTACATCCTTTGTATTAACCTGGATGGAAGTGGAACACATTATTCTTAGTAAAGAATCAGAAGAATGGAGAAGCATGAATCTTATGTACTCAATTTTGATATGAGGACAATTAATAACATGGTGAGGGTGGGGAAGGGGAGAGCAGAGAGAGGGAAGAAGGTAGGAGGGGTCTTGGTGTGTGACACACCTTTGGGGGGCAAGACACAATTGTAAGAGGGACTTAACATAACAAATGCAATCAGCATAACCTGGTTTATTGTACCTTCAATAAATCCCCAACAATAAAAGAAAGAAAGAAAATACTATGAAACCACCCCCTAAAATTTCCTGCTTTTCCCTTGTCACCTTCCTTCAGCATACCAATATGTCACACTTTGGTTTTCAAAAGGTTTTATTGCCACAATACTCTGCATTCAAATGAACATTTCCTGAGAGTCACAATATTAAGGGATGGATTACTTATAATATTCTGGTAGCAGGGCTGTCAAAAACATCCCAGGGCTCTCTGACAATGTGGTGGTGGGAAGCAGCGGTGGTGGTGGCAGGCCCAGCTCAAAAAGCAATGCAGATTCTGGCTTTCTGGGACTATGGTGTGGGCCTGGTGCTAAGGTGGCAAGCCCCAAGAAATAAGAAGCAGGGCTGGCAGTGGTTGGCTAGAGGACGTGCAGTTGCAGGAACACACAAACAGAGGTTTGTTGTCAGAGGCTCCTGATGATAAACTCTTCTTTGTGGACACTGGCACCAAGAAAAAAGAGCTGAAAAAGAAGAGAATCAAAGTCCAGAAGAAGTTGCTGCTTCTCAAGAAACACCTTTGGGTTGATCTCATCCTTGAGAACACATCTAAGATCCTTGTTCCCAAAGACATCCTTGCTCACCAGGTCCCCAACACCAAGAAGCTCAGGCGGAAGGAGCAGCTATGGGAGAAGCTGGCAAAGCAGGGCAAGCTGCCCCAGGAGGTGCACAGGGCATGTACCAAAGGCCAAGGCTGGACCCCAGGATGCTGTTAAGCTGCCTGTCTAAGATCTTTGGCCCCCTGACAACCTTCTGGACAAGCCATTGTTTGACCAGGACGAGTTTTCCCTGGAGAAGACCAAGAAGAAAGGAGGGAAGAGGGGATTCTGGGAAGATCGCCGACTGGTAGCAGCCCTTGTCAGAAGCTCCTGAGCAAAGGAAGAAAAACTGGATGGAATCAGAATCTATGAAGCCAAAGACGGGAAGCTGAGCCCAGAAAAAAGTTTGGCAAGCTGTAAGTCCAAGGAAGAGCATTTAAGAACACAAAATACAGGTACAAAGTGGGCCCCAGAACTGCTTGCAAGAGCCGCATGCCTCCCGCGGGCAGTGGGTTGCTGCAGAGGAGCCCCCAGCTCCGGGCAGACACTGAACTACTTGCTAGAGCCACATGCACCCCATGGGTGGCAGGGGAGGAGTCCCCCACTATGGGCAGGCCCGGAACTGCTTGCTAGAGTTGCACACCCCTAGGGCAGCAGAGGGGATCCCTGCTCCAGGCTCCTGCTCTGGGCAGGCCCAGAACAGCTTGCTAGTGCCGTGGGCGTCCTGCAGGCAGCAGTGGAGGAGTCCTCTGTTCTGGGCAGGCCCAAAACTGCTTTCTAGAGACACGCACACCCCACGGGGGCGATTGGAGGAGTTCCCCACTTCAGACACCTGTGTTGAGTGGGCCCAGAACTGCTTTCTAGAGCCACACGCAAACCACAGGGTCATGGCAGGGGAGTCTACCACTCTGGGTGGGTCCAGAACTGTTTGCTAGAGCCATGTGCATCCCGTGGGCAGCTGCGGAGGAGTTCCCCACTCCAGGATCCCACACTGGGAGAGCCCAGATCATCTTGCTAGTGCCGTGCACCCTGCGGGCAGTAGCAGAGGAGTTCCCGGCTCCAGACACTAGTGTTGGGCAGGCCCAGAACTGCTTGCTAGAGCCATATGCAACCTGCAGGGCCATTGCAGAGGAGTCTACTGCTCCTAGCGGGCCCAGAACTGTTTGCTAGAGCCATGCGTGTCCTGCAGGCAGTGGCAAAGGAGTTCCCCTCTCCGGGCTCCCGTGTTGGGAGGGCCCAGATTGGCTTGCTAGTGCTGTGCGCACCCTGTGGGCAGTAACGGAGGAGTTCCCAGCTCCAGACACCTTTGTTGGGTGGGCCAGAACTGCTTGCTGGAGCCACACGAAACCCGCAGGGCCACTATGGAGGAGTCTGCTGCTCTGGGAGGTCCGGAACTGTTTGCTAGAGCCACGTGCATCCCGTGGACAGTGGCAGAGGAGTTCCCTGCTCCAGACACCCATATTGGGCGGGCCCAGAGTTGCTTGCTGGAGCCACGTGCAACCTGCGGGGCCACAGTGGGGGAGTCTACTGCTCTGGGAGGGCCCAGAACTGTTTCCTAGAGCCACGGGTGTCCCACAGGTGGTAGTGGAGGAGTTTCCTGCTATAGGCTCCCTCACTGGGAGTGCCCAGATCAGCTTGCTAGTGTCACATGCATCCAGTGGGTGGCTGCGGAGGAGTCCTACGCTCCCCTGCCCCCCCGTTTGCCCCAGTGGGGCTGAACTAGGACTGATATGACCACTGCTGTTCCCCTGCCCCTTGGTTGCTCTCTGGTCGCCCTGGCGGGCGAACTAGGACTGATCTGGTCACACATGTATCCTGCACCACTGCTGCCATTTCCCTGTCCCCCTGGTTGCTCCGGTGGGGCTGAACTAAGACTGATCTAGCAGCTGCAGTTCCCTTGTCCCCCGGTTACCCTGGTGGGGCTGAACTAGGACTGACCTGGTTGTGTGCATTCCCCACACAGCTGCTGCTGATCCTCTTCCCCCCGGTTGCCCCGGCGGGGCCGAACTAGGAATGACCCTGCTGCGTGCATTCCCCGCACAGCCACTGCCATTCCCCTGTCCCCCAGTTGCCCAGTGCAGCTAAACAAGGACTGTTCCAGCCACTGCTGTTCCTCTTCCTTCCAGTTGCCCTGGTGGGGCTGAAGTAGGACTGATATGGCTGCTGCCATTCCCCTGCGCTCTGGTCACCCTGGTGGGGCCAAACTATGACTGATCCAGCCACTGCAGTTCTCCTGCCCCCACAGGCTTCTCTGGTGGGGCCAAATACCATTCTCCTGCTCCCACCACCCATCGCCATGGTGGGGCTGAAGTAGGACTGGTTCGGCCGCTCTTGTGCTCCACACAGCCGCTGTCGTTCCCCTGCCCCCTGGTAATCCCACTGAGGCTGACCTAGGACTGATCCCGCTGCATGAACACACAATCGATGCAGGTTCCCTGCACCCAGTCACCCCGCTGGAGTTGAACTAGGACTGATCCAATCTCTGATGGTCTCCTGCCCCCCAGTCACGCCACTGGAGCCAAACTAGGACTAATCCAGCTGCTGCCAGTTTCCTGCCTCCTGGTAGCCCTAGCAGGCCAAACGAGGTCTGATCAGGCTATGCTCACTCCTGCACAGTTGCTGCTGTTCCGCTGTGCCCCAGTTGCCCCAGCACCTGAGAACTGGGAGAAGACAAAGCCACTGACTGAAAGCTTCTGATAAGGTCTCCAAACAGAGTAAACTCAGCATGGGGCGGAATCAGCAGAAAAACTCTGGCAAATTGAATAACCAGAGTAGATTAACATCCCCCAAGGAAAAATGGGGCAGATGCAATTGAAGACCCCATCCATAAACAGATGGCTGAGATGTCAGAAATCGAGTTCAGAATTTCAGATAGCAAATAAGATTAACAGAATGGAAGAAAGGAGGGAATTAGAATTTCAAGAAATGATTCAAAAGATATCTCAAGAAATTATTCAAAAGATGTCTCAAAAATTCAACGATTTCAAAGATAAAATGACCAAAGATTTTGAAACACTGAGACAAGAGGTTGCAGCCCTCAAGGATCTGAAAGATATGGTGGAATCCCTCTGTAACAGAATGGAATAGGCAGAAGAAAGGATCTGTGACATTGAAGACAAAGTTTTTGAACAAGCCCAGGAGTGCAAAGATCAAAAGAAATGGAGAGCAAACATTGATCTTTCTCTCAGAGAGCTCTCAGATAATTCGAAGAAAACTAATATTCACCTAATAGGAATCCCTAAAGGTGATGAAGTTGCTTCACAAAACACTGAGGCTCTTCTTCATGAAATTATGAAAGAGAATTTTCCAGACATGCCAAGAGATTCTGAAATTCAGATAGCAGATAGTTTCAGAACCACAGCATGACTGAACCCGAACAGGACATGCCTTGGGCACATCATAATTAACTTCACCAAAGTTAAGATGAAAGAGAAAATTCTGAAAGTAGTCAGATGTAAGAAAACCATAACCTACAAGGGGAAGAGTATTAGGATGACTGAAGATCTCTCAGCTGAAACCTTTCAGGCCAGACAAGGAGGGTCATCGACTTTTAATCTCCTAAAACAAAATAACTTCCAACCCAGGACCCTGTATCCAGCTAAACTGAGCTTCATCTATGATGGAAAAATTAAATACTTTAATGACAATCACATGTTGAAGAAATTTGCTATAACTAAACCAGCTCTTCGGGAAATTCTCAAACCTATCCTCCATAATGATCAGTGCAATCTTCCACCACAAAAGTAAGCCCACTCAGAAACTTTTGATCAAATTCCAACTTCCACAATGACAAAAGGATTAAAAATGTCTACTGGACTTTTCGATGCTCAAAATTTTACCAGGATTATGAATACTTTCAATCAATGTTAATGGCTTAAATTGTCTGCTAAAGAGGCACAAGAATCATATCTTACTTTAAAAGATAAATATAGACTTAAGGTGAAGGGATGCTCATCTATATTCCAGGCTAATGGAAAGCAGAAAAAAGCAGGTGTTGCAATTTTATTCGCAGGTACAATAGGGTTTAAACCAACAAAAGTAAGCAAAGACAAGGATGGCCACTTTATATTTGTTAAGGGTAACACTCAATATGATTGGATCTCAATTATCAATATCTATGCACCCAATCAGAATGCACCTCAATTTATAAGAGATACTTTAACAGGCATGAGCAACTTGATCTCTCTCAGCTCCATCATAGTTGGAGATTTTAATGCTCCTTTGGCAGTGTTGGACAGACCCTCCAATAAGAAACTTAGCAAAGAAACCTTAGATTTAAATTAACTATTCAACTTTTGGACCTAACAGACATCTACAGAACTTTTCATCCTAACAAAACTGAATACACATTTTTCTCATCGGTCCATGGAACATCCTCCAAAATCGATCACATCTTAGGTCATAAGTCTAACCTCAGTAAATTTAAAAGAATAGAAATTATTCCATGCATCTTCTCGTACCATCATAGAATAAAAGTTGAACTCAGTAACAACAGGAATATGCAGTCTCTGACAAAAACATGGGAAGCTAAATAACCTTATGCTGAATGATAGATTGGTCAGAGACGAGATCAAGAAGGAAATTATCAAATTTTTAGAACAAAACAATAATAAAGACACAAGTTATCAGAACATCTGGGATACCGCAAAGGCAGTCCTAAGAAGGAAATTTATAGCATTGCAAGCCTTCCTCAAGACAAAGGAAAGAGAGGAAGTTAACAACTTAATGGCACATCTTAAGCAACTGGAGAAGGAAGAACATTCCAATCTCAAATCTAGCAGAAGAAAAGAAATAACCAAAATTAGAGCAGAATTAAAAGAAATTGAAAATAAAGGGATTATAGAACAGATCAATAAATCCAAAAGTTGGTTTTTTGAAAAGGTCAATAAAATAGATAAACCTTTGGCCAACCTAACAAAGTAAAAAAGGATAAAATTTCTAATCTCGTCAATAAGAAATGGTAAAGTTGAAATAACAATAGACCCCTTAGAAATTCAAAAAATCCTTAATGAATATTACAAGAAACTTTATTCCCAGAAGTACGACAATCTGAAGGAAATTGACCAATACTTGGAAGTAGGTCAACTCCCAAGACTCAGCCAGAATGAAGTGGAAATGTTGAACAGACCTATATCAAGTTCTGAAATAGCATCAACTATACACAGTCTCCCTAAAAAGAAAAGCCCAGGACCAGATGGCTTCACGTCAGAATTCTACCAAACCTTTAAAGAGGAACTAGTACCTATACTACTCAACCTTTTCCAAAATATAAAAAAAGGTGGAATACTACCCAACACATTCTTGAAGCAAACATCAACTTGATCCCCAAACCAGGAAAAGACTCAACAAGAAAAGAAAATTATAGACCAATATCACTAATGAATATTGATGCAAAAATATTCAACAAAATCCTAACAAACAGAATCCAGCCACACATCAAACATATTACACACCATGATCAAGTAGGTTTTATCCCAGGATCTCAAAGGATGGCTCAACATACATAAATCTATAAATATAATTCATCATCTCATAAACAAATTAAAAAACAAAGACCATATGATTCTCTCAATTGATGCAGAAAAAGTGCTTGATAATATCCAGCATCCCTTCATGGTCAGAGCACTTAAGAAAATTGGTATAGAAGGGACATTTCTTAAACTGATGGGGGCCATCTACAGCAAACCTACAGCCAGTATTGTATTGAATGGAGTTAAATTGAAATCATTTCCACTCCTATCAGGAACCAGGCAAGGTTGCCCATTGTCTCCATTGCTCTTTAACATTGTAATGGAAGTTTTAGCCATCACAATTAGGGAAGAAAAGGCAATTAAGGGCATCCATATAGGGTCAGAAAAGATTAAACTTTCACTTTTCGCAGATGATATGATGGCATATGTGGAAAACACCAGGGATTCAACTACAAAACTCTTAGAAGTGATCAAGGAATATAGCAGCATCTCAGGGTACAAAATCAACACTCATAATTCTGTAGCCTTTATATATACCAACAGCAACCAAGCAGAAAAAACAGTCAAGGACTCTATTCCATTCACAGTAGTGTCAAAGAAGATGAAATATTTGCGAGTTTATCTATCAAAGCATGTGAAAGATCTCTATAAAGAGAACTATGAAACTCTAAGAAAAGAAATAGCTGAAAATGTTAACAAATGGAAAAACATACCATGCTCATGGCTGGGAAGAATCAACATTGTTAAAATGCCCATACTACCCAGAGCAATATATAATTTTAACACAATCCCTATTAAAGCTCCACTGTCATATTTTGAATATCTTGAAAAAATACTACTTCATTCTATATTGAATCAGAAAAAACCTCGAATAGTCAAGACATTACTCAGGAATAAAAACGAAGCAGGAGGAATCACGCTACCAGACCTCAGATTATACTATAAATCCATAGTGATCAAAACAACATGGTACTGGCACAAAAATAGAGAGATAGATGTATGTAATGGAATAGAGAGCCAACAGATGAATCCAGCTACTTACCAGTACCTGATTTTTGACAAGCCAATTAAAAACATTGAGTGGGGAAAAGATTCCCTATTTAACAAATAGTGCTGGGCAAACTCGCTGGCAACCTGTAGAAGACTGAAACTGGACCCACACCTTTCACCATTAACTAAGTTAGACTTTCACTGGATTAAAGATTTAAACTTAAGACATGAAACCATAAAAATACTAGAAGAAGTTGTAGGGAAAATACTTGAAGAAATCGACCTGGGCAAATATTTTATGAAGAGGACACCCCGGGCAATTGATGCAACATCAAAAATACACTATTGGGACCTGATCAAACTAAAAAGCTTCTGTACAGCCAAGAACACAGTAAGTAAAGCAAGCAGACAGCC